>NW_015151441.1:50221-58187 GCF_000732505.1 Cyprinodon variegatus
ATCTGACTGGATGATCTGGTTGAACTGTAAAGTGCCTTTAGATGACGTGATGTGAATTGGCGCTATAGAAATAAGCTGGACTGAATTGAGACTCCTGATGAATTGCTGTAAACAACCTGGACAGATCTGAATTCAGACGTGTTGGTCCTCCAATGACTGACTGACATCCATCAACACCAAACCCACAGATGTTTCCTCTGCAAAATAACACGCAGCTTCTTTTGGCTATTTAAAAGGACCATTTGTGAGAAAAGTTGTTCTTTCCATACATAGGACATTTCCACAGATTCTTTTATTGTTTCATTAGTTCAACAGCTGTTGATTAAAGGGGTCCTCATGCAGCACTGGAAGATCCCAGGTCTTCCTGGGATTGCTAATCAGGGTGCGTACTGCCGCTGCTGTTAGCATCAACTGGTACATGAAGGGAAACACCTTCCTTTACACAAAAATGGCCGTTTAAAGCCACATGACTGCATGCTTAGACTCACAGCAATGCTGAAGGCGATCAGGACTCACCGAGTGTTTTACACACTGACCAACAGACTAAGATACAGAAGTATTAAGAACAACTAAGAAATAGAAGTGGAAGAAAGAAGTGGGAGCCTAGTGGTTAGGGCGCTGGGCTTGGATTCCAGAGGTTCTGAGTTCGAGCCCCACTCCCAAAGACTGTCACTCTGGGTCTCTGAGCGAGACCTTTAACTCCACAGTCCCCCCCGGGCGCCGCACAATGGCAGCCCACTGCTCCCCAAGGGGATGGGTTAAATGCAGAGAGTTTATTTTGTTGCTCTGTACCTGTGAGAGTGTAATTAAAATAAGCTGGAAAAAAAGGGTGCTATGAAAACGTGTAGCAGCTACAGGGAGACCAAACCAGTGGTTTGGGGTGAGGCTGGAGTCAGTTTACCAAGAGCCACCAGATCTAGACCTGAACTAGAAATGTCACGTTCCTCCTGTCCTCAATCAGACACAACGGCAGAACAGCAGTACCTTGGCTAAGGAGAAAAAAAGCTGCTCAACAGTACAAAGTCCTTTTTTTACAGCTTGGCACCAGCTCAGCGCACACTCCCAACTGTACCAAAGGCTGGATTATGGACCTTGGAGTTCCTGTTTCTGATTGGCTAGACCTGATCTGAAGCCCAAAGAGACTCTATGGACTGTTGTTAAGAAGAAGGTGAGATACACCAGAGCAGAGAAGGCAGCTATAAAAACAACCTGGGCTTCAATCAGAACCACACAGAACTGCATCTACCACAGAGATGGCATCCGTCTGTGATGCATGGCATACAGAGAAATGGAAATACTTTCAGGAATGTGACATTTTGTTCCAAATGTGAAATTCTATTTTCTTGAAACGTGGAAATGTGGATTTTCTTTGTGAACCAGTCCAGTTTCCGTCAGGCTTATCTCTGCTGTGGTTAAGAGGGGTGCAATGGGTGAGAGGCGGAGTCCGCCTTGGGCAGGTTGCCAGTCCATTGCAGGCCAACCAACCATTCACACACGCACTAACACCTGAGGACAATTTAGAGAAGCCAATTAACCTAACAGTCATGTTTTTGGACTGTGGGAGGAAGCCGGAGTACCCGGAGAGAACCCACGCATGCTCAGGGCGAACATGAGATCTCCATGTAGAAAGATCCAGAGCCAGGAATCGAACCCGGAACCTTCTTGCTGTAAGGGCTGCACGGTGGAGCAGTGGTTAGTGTTGCTGCCTTGCTGTGTGTGTGTTTGTCTCTGTGTTGCCCTGCCATGGACTGGAGATCTGTCCAGGTAGATAGGCATCGCAACCCTGGCAGGGACTAAGCGGGAGAAAATGGATGGATGGATGGATGGATGCACATATAAACTTTATTTTAAAAGGATCATTGTACAGTTTGAACATAAATGGCAAAGATGCTTTAATCACTACGTACTTTAGAACCTGCTATCATGGGATCCCTCATTATTAGAAGACGCTGTTTAATAATTACTAAATGTGCCTTTTAAGCTCTAAGCTGGGAGTCTATCAAATATCGTCATTCTTTCATGACAATCTCCATGACAACGACTATTTTGGCAAAGATGCCATGGAAAATAAATAATGAAAACCTTTTATTTTTATACTTGTTTTTCTACTCTTCCTACCAACCTTCCATCCAGATGTTGTGGGGATCATTTGTTTCACAGCTGCATTCTTGTGAAGCTCCACTCTGCCGCTTTGTTGGAGATACTCAGTGATCGCTTCTGGGAAGGTTTCTACTCCCCTCCTTAGAGACCACTGAGCCCAGGACTCCTTCTTCGCTCTCTGGGCCAAATTACCAGGAGGGATCACAGGAGCCGACCCTGTGGAGGTTTCAGACCTGTCATCTTCGTTCAATCAAACTTTTCAGATAACATACAGCAAATAAAAGTTCCCTGTTTGGTAAACAAACAGGGAACGTAGCTGTCATTATGCTGCATTCACTGGCAACTGGGAACTTTCATTTCAGATCTTCCATAAAGGAATGAGGAAAAGGTCCACAATAAGTTGGACTTATGCAAACCAGCAGCTTAAGCCAGACATACACTGTATGATTGTTTTTGTCCTTTTAAGGGATATTCTACAATGTGCAAGAATTTTTCCATCAGGCCGACTTTCAGCCTGATGGTGCGTGGTGTAGTGTACAGGGGGTAACTAGAGGCAATCAGCCGCTAACGACCACCTCCCATCAGGAATCATAAAGTCGGGAGAAAATCAGACATGTTTTGAAATTCAGTTGGCTGTAGTAAGCTGGTCAAGGGCAAAAAAGGATTCTTCTTCTCCTTCTTTCTGTCAGAGGAAAACCCTTTCTGTAAAACTGACAGACACGTTTGCTCAGCCATGTCTTTTTACAAATACGTCGTCTCCTTTTCTTTTTAGGGCTTTCAGCATAAAATTGCCCAAAGCAGCGCGTTTCTCTCTAGTGAGCTTCATATTCCTCTTCTACTAATTTGGCTTCTGGAAAGACGAGTCCGAGTAGCGCCATCTCACTGTGGAGCTGAGTCCCACCTGGTTTTTAGACGTACAGTGTGAGCAGGTAGATCGCATCAGAGCGTCGGGTCACAGTGTGAGAACAAACATTGCGAGCTGTGATCTCACAATGTACAACGAAACACTGCGGTTTTAATCGTACAGTGTGAGCTGTAGCTGCGTGCAATGATAAAATCCTACAGTGTACCCCTGGCTTTAGAAGGTAAAGATGAATGCTGGTTATCACTCATCTGAGATGTTTTATGACAAAAAAAGAGGGATGTTTAATACCTGCTGTAATATAAAATAATTGATCTACATTTTGAGTGCTATGGTAACACTCAGCATCATAGAGATATAAGAACTCAGAGAATGAATTGATGTACCTGAGCTCAGCAGCATGCCCAGGGTCAGGGAACCTCTCTGCTGCTCAGCGTTGTAGAGGGCAGGGAAGCAGGAGCGCACGCTCAGCTTCTTACAGTCACCCGCAAACACACCCCGACACATGCTGTCAATGGCTATGTCCGCCACCTGAACACAGAGGAAACATGATCTAAAATGCAGGAACATGCAGCTGATCAGGCCTGAAATGTGTCTTATTAATCTGTCATAATGGAGGCCCGAACAGACACAGCTTCTGTAACAACATATTAAAAAACGGGTCCCAGCGTTCACTGCAGGATTCTTTTCTTTACCTGTTTGACCAGTTTTGCCACTAGGAGAATCAGTGCAGTCACATGGACGTATGCTTAACACCTAAGAGGAAGTGGACTAATGTTTCAATGAACTCCTCTAAGAGATTTGCATCAGCGTCAAACACTATTATTGCCGAGGCTCGTACTGACCAAGGAAACAGCATTCCTCAGGCATGAGAGGCTGCAGCTATAAACCAGCACATCTGAAGCGAGGCCAGCTGACAGCTTTGCTAGGGCTCAGGATAACACAGCCCCCCCTACACCTTCCTTTTTTAGGATTGATAAAGCATTATTGAACTGAATTCTGAATTGAACCCATTTAACTAAAGGCCTAAAGCATGAGGAACGCTCAGCTTTCATATCAAAAAGAGAAGAAAGTACAGAAAAGATGCAGATGTATAAAACCTTTCATTCTACTTCCCCAAAGCAGGTGTGTGGGTCACCAGGTGTGGACACTTTTCGGGCCACCTAAGCAATATTATGTCTTTAAAGGCCAGTTTCAGTTGTATAATTTGTTGTATTTCATCATTTTATTTACAAAGTGCACATTGCTCTAGTTTTTTTCTGTTTTTTTCTAACTACACCCATCTGTTTAGCAGTTTTAGCCCCTGTATAAGCTTGAGTTTATACAGGCGCTGAGTGAGTGGAGTGGCTGTCTGGAGTTTAACACAGGCCCCCCCCCACCTTATTCAAATCAGACAAAATTGGTGTCAAACATTTGTGCTGGTTTGTGCAACAAAATGTTAGTTTGTGCCGCCACCATTTTAAAGATATAAAGAGATGTTTCTAGAGGTCATCAAAGGTCAACCAGCCCCCCCACTTTCTTCAAATTAGACCGTATTGGTGTCATGTTTGTGCTGCCAAACCAGCACAAACGGAGCCGAGTTAATTGAAACATTCTCTAGAAACATTTCTTTATATCTTTAAAATGATAGCAGTACAAACGAAAATTTAGCTGCGCAAATGCAGCACAAATGTTTGACACCAATTTCATCTGATTTGAAGAAGGGGGCTGGTTGACCTTTTGACCTTTACCTTACCATTAACACCTGGGCCAAAGGAGCACAAACGGAAATTTTTGCTGCACAAACGGAGTTGAGTTAATTGACACCCATTTTGTCTGATTTGAAGAAGGTGGGGGGGCTGGTTGACCTTTGATGACCTCTAGAAACATCTTTAACCTACATGATCTGTAAAGCTGAATCCAAAGAAGCAGTCAAGCTCTCCTCACCTCCTTTCCAAGCCTCCTAGAGACGAATGAATGGATGGACTCGTCTGCTTCTTTTCCTTTTTTTACCAGGAACTCCTTCATTAAACTGAACGCCAGTGGACGGGAGAACGGAGGGACTGTTTGAAAAATTGTCCTGAAGAAAACAAATAAACATCAATAAAAACATAGGGAGAACGTGATCAATCTAATTCTCTACCTCTCTGACCATCCCTTTACCTCATCTCAGAGGGCAGCCTGTGAAGCTGTCCATTGATGTACAGGAACCGGTTCTTAGAGGCATCATGGCTGTAGGAAACTGGAAGAATTTCTCCATCCAGACCCAGAGCTTCCACCTGCCACACAGAAACAAGTCATTATTAAAACAACAGCTGTAGATTCATTCATCAGTTCAATGCTGTGAGCTGCAGGCAACATCCAGGGTTTATTTATTGATATTTATTACATTACATTGATTACATACATTATTATTGACATTGATTGATTTATTTCACCTTTCTCTAAAATCCTTCTTTAGGTTTTTTGCTTCTGAATTATTTACTTTAACCTTTAATTAATACAAAGAAATAAAAGATTATAATTTTGGGGGTGAGAATCCTCAAAATGTAAAAAGGATCTGCACCCAGAGAAACACACCATAAAGTTAGGAAACGCAGAACAGGTCAGAATATTCAAGTTAAAGGAAAAGTCCGCCAATATTCAGAATTCAAACTTCTGAAAGTTCTTTAAATATGAAATTATTACAATAAATGATCAGTGTTTTTAATTCAGAGTAATTTTCATGTGAATGTGTTTTACTGGAGGCATCCATGTTTGTCAAAGAACACTACTGCCACCTACTGGTTTGTGACGTCACGGTGCGGTATCGGCTGTTGATCAAGTCCCAGTGCTGTATCTGGTGTTTGTCACAACGCGCTATTATCCAAGTCATCTTGAAAACATTCTTCTTCCAAATGTTGGCTACATATTACGGGTTTTTTCTCTGGCCAGAAGTTCGATGGCAAATCCTCCCTCTTCAAGTTGGCAATCCAACTCTTCTTCACTTTTACCTGATGTGGAGGGAGGTGTTACTATATTTGGGCAAAAATGGCCGCTCCCAGACTCGGTGATCGCAACGGAAAATATTGTTTTTATTTTTTTACTGATTAACACTAAATTCATTAAATTACCGTGAACGTTTTAGTTTAAGGTATAAATAATAATCCATTGATTATTCCTTGCAGACTGGACTTCTCCTTTAACTTACATGATGCCACATGTCTAAACCCTCATCCTGTGAGGCTGTCATCTCCCAAGGATCAAAGTTTACTCCTTCCGTTCCTGTTACATAAATCCCTCCTGATCTGTTTATCAAATATAAAACAAGTGGCGTTACCATGGTTTCCTCCTTTGGATCTAAAATCCATATAGAAAAACTGCAGCAATAAGCAGCCTTCATGGAAACAAGCAGCAGGTGCAACATAACCACTGAGGTGTTACCAACCATATTGAGTGTGTTGTGTCCCACTGCTCCGGCGGGTCGGATCCCCCTCGGTCCCAGTTCAAAGACCGCTCCATCGGACCGCCTCAGCGACCAGAGCCAGCCGCCAAAACGACTGCTGGACTCCAAAACGATTACCTGTACATTGATGGCAGATCAACACATTTTAATGTTCTGGGATTACAACACAAAACATCATTTCTAAAGTCAAAAAGTTTGTTTAAACAAAAATCTATTCAGAGGTTAAAAAATAAGCTTTGTAGAGATCTTCTATTTAAGAGAAAGGTGTTACTTTATCCACCATTCAAACCAACAGCTAACCCAAACCTATTCAAACCCCCGCTGTAGGTACCAGTTCTGCCAGGGTCCTGTTTCCTGCCAGTGACGTTACGCTACATGATTGGCTGAACGTATCATTGTGGTTGCCCAGACAACGATAATAACATCACGCACGCCTGTGTGCCGAGTCAGAGCATCTGTAGCGTTAGCGTGTCTAATGAGTTTTACCTGATTGATAAAAAACTGAAATAAATCTGTTTCTGGGGAACAAAGTAACTGTTAGACCATGATATGAATGGGGAGAGCTGGGTAGCACTGTGGCTAGCTGTGCTCAGTAGCTAACAGGTTAGCCTCTTTTAGCTCAGTCAGTTAGCCATATTAAGCTACACTACTTTTCAAGCATATTTAAATATATATATATATATATATATATATATATATATATATATATATATATATATATTTATATATATATATATTTAGTTAGTTACCGTACTCCAGAATTCAATATTTTTATCGCAGATATTTCCTGAAAAATGAGTTCTGCCTTTATTATTAATGGTCAGAGTATCAATTTTAGCCCCCCTCTGTCCTGGGCCTGGGACAATGAACCAGTTTTTCCCCCCTGTCATGATCCCAGTTTTCCAAAATAGGATCCATTACCAGGATGTTCTTCCTGTTTCTTCCAGAGGAAACTCAACCCTGAGGCATGATGTAAAAAAACAACTTGACATCCATAACAGTGAAACTACTGAACAGCTACAGAGGAACAATGAACCACGTTTATTTAATAACAATCTGGATGCTTCTTTCTTTCTAAATGTATTAATTTCACCGTTTTCTCATATCGGCTTTATTCCTGTTTATTTGACAGTGAAAGGTTTCACATCATCAATCACATCAATGTGGAAGTTTTCACTGAGATACTGCCCTAAATCAATAAGGACTTTATGAAATGAGTGTAAAACTGGTGTTTGCTGCGTTACCTTGGTAACCTGGGGGTTCTTGCACAGGTAAAACGATGCGGCCAAACCCCCGATGCCTCCTCCAAGGACTGCTACTGTTTTCATTGGCTGACTGAAAAACAACAACATCTGATGAGAACAGAGCTCTGCAGCGAGTCGACGCCTGGCAGGGTGTGTCGTCTAAAGACGGCCTGATAACAATGATAGGAAGAGCAGTTGCATTATCAGAGGAGGGCTTCTGGCAGCCAACCGTCAGTCATGCTGTCCACAAAGTTCAATTCAGTTTATTTCTACAGTGACAATTCATATCATGTCATCTCAGGTCACTTTCCAGTTCACCAGATCATCCAGTCAGAT
>NW_015151441.1:59978-64486 GCF_000732505.1 Cyprinodon variegatus
AATATTAAATAATTTGTCGTCAATTTTGTGGTTATGTTGCACCTGCTGCTTGGTTTTAGTTTTCCAGTTGAAGTCCTTCTAATGAGACAAACTTTTCCCTTTGTTAGTTTTTCTTCATTAGAAAGTCGCCTTCAGATGGATGGAGGACCGAGACCAGAGCAGGACAAACTGCAGCAAATCAAAGGGACCGGCGGTCAACAGATCAAAGAAAAACACCGACACTCTAAGTAATTACTGCAAAGGCTCAGAGCTGGCAGACTGTCAGCGGCTGCATCATATGAACTTTAAAAAAGCTTCACATTCGTCATGTTTTACCTTTCAGTGCAGCAGCGGCTCTCTGACCCTTTGGCAGACTGCTGCTTACGGAACTCAGCCTCTTCTCTTCTTCTCTGGGTGTTTGAGGCGGTGGGCGGAGCCTCTATCAAGCTCCTTACCACCACCACCTGGTCTGGAGGTAACAGAGAAAATTAGCCGGAAATAACAAACTTCCCTTAGGTGTCAAAAGTATTAATGCTTATAACTCCAGTAGAAGTATAAATCCTGCTGTTTCAAAACAGCTTTGTAGAATTTTGAGGATCAATTTTATGGTTTTTACTCAAATAAAAGTGAAAAATATACATATATTTTTTAAACTAGATTATAAAAATAAAAGTATTGGTATTTGGTGAACAACACGTTGGGGCAGCACCAACCACAAAGAAATGAACTGGCTGGATGAAACTAATTATTTTCATGGGTTTTTATTTTTATTTTTTAAATACCAACATGCTATAATGAAAATGAGATTAAATGAACCTAAACTAATGGATCTATTTTTAAAATCAGGAGTAGAAAGTAAAAGAATGTCTAAAAAAGAATTACTCCAAAGTATAGATAGCCAATATTTCTACTTAAGTAAGGAAATGAAGTATTTGTACTTTGTTAAGTGAAACCTCTGCAAATGAAGGAGCTCCCCAGAACTCCTGAAGGGGTTCTGCTTAAATCCTCTGGTTCTCTGCAACTTTTCTATCACACTATTTCCTTACTGCAATCTTTCTAATCAACTTTCTTCTTATATTCTTTGTGATTGATGATCATTAATAACTGGCCACCAAAGCTGTCGTTTGAACTCCACACCACAGATTCTCTTTAGTAAAAGGAAAAAACTTTTAATAAAATCCAAAGTCTGCGTTTTCCAGCTCTGGAAAATTGAATGTTGGTTTCTCTTCATCTGTAAGCCATGGACTCTGAAAACATCCTTTAGAGTGTGATGATTAATCTAAATGGAGTTTTCAGATTTATTTTATTTTTTCTTTCTGAAATAAATACATTTCTCAGTGATATTGTTTTAAGTCTGTAAGCTGTTTGTGCTGCTGGAGCAGAGCCCTGTCCATGATGTATACAGATCTTTCTGTTTTTCTTTCATGCTCATCTTAATCTAATCTCTGTTTAACAAACAAAATGGAATAAGAATCTAAAATGTCACCTTCATGGATTCACCAACTTCAGTGACTTTATTTCACTTTGTTCTGAATAGCTATGAATGTTCAAACCTGGACAAAAATACAAGGCAGCATATGTAATGCCAAAAAAAAAAAAGGAAAAACCAAACTGTTCCCAAACTCATGTGTGCGGCTGCCCCCAAGCAGCATTAGCTTCTGGTCCAGGATGCCTTCTAGAAACCAAAACACTACTCTACCAAATATATAAAGAAAAAACAAATTTTAAAATGTTTTAGTTGGTTTATCCCTTTTAAATTATAATTACATATGATTTGCATAAGAATACCATAAGAACTCAACATTTTCAGCATTAGTTTCCAACTAAATAAAGATTGTTCAAGCATGTTTATAGTGCAAAAATAATGGTGCAAAAAAGGCATTAATTTGAAAATCTCAGCGTTTGCACAGTTGTGTACTTTTAAGTTTAAAAACATTATAGAAGTGGTTCAATTTGGCCATAAAGTTCAGATGTGTGCATGTCTGAGACAGAGTCCAGTTTAGAGTTCAACAGTCTGATGGCGACGGGTGAAAAGCTGCTGCAGAACCCGCTGGGCCTGCAGTGGATGCTGGGAAGCCTCTTCCCAGAGGGCAGCAGGGAGAGCAGTCCCTGGTGGGGGGGTGAGGGGTCACTGATGAACTTATGGACGGGACACGCAGCGCTGGGATGTCCTGAATGGAGGGAAGAGGAGCCCCAATGATCCTCTAGCTGTCCAGCTGCTTCTGTGGAAGGTCTTGGGGATGGAGGGGCAGGGGCAGGTCTCCTCATCTTGATCAGTGATGTGGTGTTCACACACCTGGAGAGGTCGTTGGTGATGTGAACCCCCAGGATTTTGGTGCTGACCAAGCATTGGAGGCGGGTTCTTCCGGACGAGGATCATTCCTCCTTCATGTTCTCTACATTGAGGATCAGGCTGCTGCCGCTGCTCCTCCTCTCTGTAGCCCAGCTCACTGTCGACTCTGATGACGCCCACCAGCAATGTGACATCTGCAGACTTCATAATGTGATTGCTGGTGAACCTAGGGTGTCGATGTGCAGACCTGATCTATGGTCGGTTTATGTACCTTTAAAGTTGAAAAGCCAAAACATGAAAATTGCTAGAAAGACATTTCTTTGCCAAGTGAGTCAAGGGGAGATATTCCTTCAAATTCAAAACTTAGAAATTCCCACGAAGTTTATGATAAACAACATTGAAAGAAAATCTTCAGAGCATTTTGTTAAATTTCAATACTTTAAATCATCAAACAAATGTTAAAATTAGCCAAAGTGAAAAACTAAATATGGTTCTGAGACCACGACTTCTCTTACAAAGTGAAAACGCTTTTTTAACGCACTCCTTCCAATATAGGAGGTTATTAACGCAGCTGTTATCAGATAATTTGAGATGCATTCAAATCGGCAACAATAGAGGGTTAATAGGAATGAACGTGGTGTTCAGGGCCAGGCTAAAACATCTAGAATCAATGTAAGGATGAACTTTGATTAGGCCCAACTATAACCTTAATTTCGTTCTTTTCCCTCAGTTAATCGGCTGTAGGAGTACAACCTCAGCCTACTGCAACTAAACTGATGGCGGGACATTCCAGAAAGACAATCCACTGGACTTTGTTTCCAATTTGAAGACGTTTCTCTTCCCATCCAGGAAGCTTTTCAATTCAAAACGTCAGAAATAGGGTTGAGTTCGAAGCTTTATATTCCTCCATGCCCGTCTCAAACCACCTGTCTTCTTTATCCAGAATGTGAACATTCTGGTCCTCCAAAGAATGTCCTCTGTCCATAAGTTGTAGATGTACAGCAGAGTCTTTTCCAGAGGAGGGCGCTCTTCTGTGTTGGGCCATGCTTCTGTGGAAAGGTTGTTTTGTTTCTCCAATATAAAGATCAGAGCATTCCTCACTGCATTGAACTGCAGACACCACTCCGCTTTAGATTTGGTCTGAGGGTTTTGTCTTTAGGATGCACCAGTCTCTGTTTAGTTAGAAAGCCATCTATGTTAAGAAGGAAAAACTAACCTTAAACAGAGGCGGGGGGGACTCAGATTTTAGCTTTCAAAAACATACAATCCAGCAATAGAGTTGATTCCTTCCCGCTATCATTGCAACCCGAACCACTTTACAGGAACAGAAGACATCACCTGTTCAGCCAGGCCAACTTTTCCCTTTAACGACCCCCCTTTCAGAGACATAGACAGGTATGGGGCATTGTAGGCTAACAAAAGAAACCAAACGACCCCCATTCCAAAGGGGTGGACCCGTTCGTCCGTTTTAATTTGCATGTTTTCTAAACTAAAACAAGGCTTTGTTGGGCTGCTGGATAAAACCTGGAACTCAACACTATTTCTGACATTTTGAATTGAAAAAGCTTCCTGGATGGAAGAGAAACGTTTTCAAACTTGGAAATAAAGTCCTGTGGATTGTTTTTAAACGTTTTTGGAATAACTATGACCTGGATGGACTGAGAATCTTTCCCAGCTAATGTTGGGACGTTTCTCCTCAGCAGACCGAGAGCCGGAGGCAGCAAAGCAGGCCCAGACCATCATACCGCTGCCGCTGTGTTTGTCTCTCAGTGCTTCATCATCAGGTCAGTGTGAACCGGGCTTTTTCACCATCATCTCTCTCAGATCCCACTTTAACACGAGCTCTGTAACTGCTGAACAGAAGAAAATCCAGCTTGGTTTCAATACGTTTCTTCCTCAATAAATAAAAAAACAAGGATTTTTGGGAGGAAATGTAAAGCAAGAACAAAAAAGTCAATCACAGCCCTGAACAGCGTATAACTAAAAATACACGTTAAAATCCAAGTAAGGAGAGCAAATAAAAAAAAAAAATCATTTAAATGTTCAGGAGTCTAAAGACTAATCTGAGAGAAAGAAAAAGTAGCTGAGAATTGAAGAGAACCTTTAAAATTTAAGGAACGTTCCAGATATATTAGTCCACCACTGATCACCCCTGTGTGTTAGCATGATGCTAGCCATTAATAACAGACACCTTGATGGTTTCTGTTAAGCACAGCTTCTCCTATTAGCAGGGGCG
>NW_015151441.1:64715-70285 GCF_000732505.1 Cyprinodon variegatus
GGGACGTTTCTCCTCAGCAGACCGAGAGCCGGAGGCAGCAAAGCAGGCCCAGACCATCATACCGCTGCCGCTGTGTTTGTCTCTCAGTGCTTCATCATCAGGTCAGTGTGAACCGGGCTTTTTCACCATCATCTCTCTCAGATCCCACTTTAACACGAGCTCTGTAACTGCTGAACAGAAGAAAATCCAGCTTGGTTTCAATACGTTTCTTCCTCAATAAATAAAAAAACAAGGATTTTTGGGAGGAAATGTAAAGCAAGAACAAAAAAGTCAATCACAGCCCTGAACAGCGTATAACTAAAAATACACGTTAAAATCCAAGTAAGGAGAGCAAATAAAAAAAAAAAAAAATCATTTAAATGTTCAGGAGTCTAAAGACTAATCTGAGAGAAAGAAAAAGTAGCTGAAAATTGAAGAGAACCTTTAAAATTTAAGGAACGTTCCAGATATATTAGTCCACCACTGATCACCTGATCACCCCTGTGTGTTAGCATGATGCTAGCCATTAATAACAGACACCTTGATGGTTTCTGTTAAGCACAGCTTCTCCTATTAGCAGGGGCGGATTTACCAGTAGGTAATACTAGAGTGTTGCCAAGGGCCCCAAATTTCCTAAATCCGTCCCTGCCTGTTAGGTTTATTTTTAGCTGAAGTGTTGTGTTGCTGCTAAACAGAGGGATTTTCTTCTGATCACCTCCAGGAGAACTGGGCTTGTTGTTAAAGATGATTTTTAGACCTTTCTTACAAATAGACATTATTTACAGCCCAACAAACAGAAAAATGCAGTAATGTTCGGTTTGTTAAAGCTTATTGGGAAGCAGCTCTTTAACCTTCCAGAATGTCTGTCTGTGGAAAAAATAACATCTTGATGTAAACATTTAGTTTTCCTGTCATGCGACGCCCAGCATGATGTCCAGTGTGAGGTGAAGAAGGGACTCGGCAAGATGGCCGCTCACACTGAGCCTGGTTCTGATGGCGGTTTATTCCTGTTAAAAGGGAGTTTTTCCTCTCTACTGTCGCTATAAGCATTGAAGAGTCAATGAATTGATGCAAGATAGAAAACTTTGAATCAGCCTGACTGGATGATCTGGTGAACTGGAACGTTCCTTGAGATGACGTGTGTTGTGAATTGGCGCCATAGAAATAAACTGAATAGAATTGTGAGTGAAAGCCGCGTTTGAAACAAGTAGGAAGAAAGGCAGAGATCTGATGTTTGTTGACTTTGGTGTGCAAAAGTATACTCTTTATTCGTATTATATATCCAACTTTATTTTGCCCCGACCCTTCCCCTTCACCCAGCCCCCACAACCAGTGACATTCCCATGTCACCAGTTACTGTCACTGTTACAATAGCCAATCAGAGCTTACCTGCAGAAAGAAGGCAACCAAACAAAGAAGAGCAGAAAAAAATGTTACTTTCAGTTTGTTTTTCTTGTTAAATAGTAATAAATACATTGAGATGCAGTGGTTCTTACTTTATCCTTTTTTTCTTAAGCACAAGGGTTAAAAAGTTTTTCACTTGTTTCTATTTGTTTTTATTTCATTTCTTTATTGATCTGTGTTGGATCTTTAGCAGCAATCCAGACCAGTTGTCATGGTGATTAGCAGCACAGAGAGGAGGAGCTGTCTGGAGGAGAAACACAACAGGAGAAGAAGGAGATCAAGAAGAGTGCAGGGAGTGGATGAAGGATGAGGAAGAGAAGGAGATCCGTTTTGAAAGCTGGCAAGGCATCACTGTCCCGTCGCCTTCTCCGCCCACCTCCACCTCAGCCGCCGGCGGCAGCAGGCGGGCCGCACGGCGACAAACCGTGCTGAACAACAACGCATGTTCAGCCTTTCTCTCTCACAAACCAGCTGCTGTCCTGATGCGTAGACACTTATATATATATATATGTAAATAACTACATATATATATTTATATGTTTAAATCCAGGTGTTTCATAAAGAAATGATGACTGTTATATCCAGGTGGGGCGTTTTGCAGATGAAAGAAACAGATGTGTGTGTGCGTTAAGTCTGCTGATAGACGGGGATGGAAATCTAAATCTTATAACGTTAAAAAACAATTGTTTGTTTGTTGAACAATGCTCCAGTATGGAGGAGAGTGGGAAAACAAGGCCCCCTTCATCCCGACTTAAACAAGAAAAAAAAACAACACAAAACTCCTCAAACCTTAGAAAATTCAAATAATATTAATCAAGAATATCTGTTAAAACACACTTATCAATCATTCCTTACAAATTACAGCCGTAAGAACAACAAACAAAGCAGGATAAAAGGAAAAGTATTCCCAGCATCCTTCTCCTCCTTTCTCCTCCTCTCATGCAGAAGAAATCATCTCCTCCAGCTCAAAATTCACCTGTTTGTCTCTGAACTCTGGCTGTATGTGTGTATTTGTAGTAGTTGTAGTTAAAATTGTATGGCTTTAGGGCATGGTTCAGGTTTTATCAAGAGTTGGCCGGCCCTTCGTCTGAGTCCGGCCTCCCTCTGCCCCCTGCAGCAGGGTTATTGTTGTTGGAGGCAGGGTAGTAGTCCTCTGAGGGCGGGGCTTGAGGCCCTGGGGCGGTGGGGGCCGTCCGAGTCCGGAAGGCAGACAGTCCGATTGGCAGAGCGAGGGGCAGAGATGCAGAGCCAAACTGAGAGGCCTCCATGGAAGACACCGCCCCCAGGTGGTGCAGCCCTAGGGACACGCCCACATCCATGCTGTCACTCATCTGGGGAGAGGATCCCTGCTGACCCCCGCCTCCACCCATGCCTGTCTGTCCGCCCTGCCGTAGTCCCCGCCCACCGTTTCCGTGGTGAGAGTAAGTCGGGTGCGGGTGGTGGGGAGGGTCCAAAAAGTGGCGCTGGTGTTGTTGGGTGGCAGCTGGTTTGTGGAGCAGCAACTGGGTGTATGCTGGGTCCTGACCCCCACTTCCACCATCACTGCCGGGCCACATCCTCATCTGCTGCTGGGAGGGAGCCTGTTGGGGTAGAACCAGAGGGAGGAGACACGGTTCTTATCTGGGTCGGAAATTATTTACAATCCTAATGATGATCATGATAACATTTCTGCCATTAGCGCAAAACAAACAACATTTTACCACTTCAACCAGTAACGAGGAGCAACTGGTCCAATTTAGCCACACATTGGACTTTTTATCTGTGAGGAAAACTGATCCATAGCGGTAGCACCATCCGTACATAGATCTGCTGGGACCCTGCGCACGCTAGTGATGTTACGCTACATGATTGGCTGAACGTTGCCACATGATGTAAAACATTGTGGTTGCCCAGACAACGATAATAACATAATGCAGCGTCTGTGTGCCGAGTCAGGAGCATCTCTAGCGTTAGAGAATCTAATGACCCATGAAGTTTTACCTGATTGATAACAAAACTGAAAAAATCTCTTTCTGTTGAACAAAGCAACTGTTAGACCGTGATATAAAGAGCTGGGTAGCGCTGTGGCTAGCTGTGCTCAGTAGCTAACAGGTTAGCCTCTTTTAGCTCAGTCAGTTAGCCATATTAAGATTAACTACTTTTAACTTTGTGTCAATAACATCAACTGTCATTTTCTACAAGTAGAATAACTTTCTTTGTCTAAAATTTCTACAATAATCATTTTCAAGATGTTCCATTTGTCCTTCCTGCCCTCAGATCTTAATACTAATAATAAAAATAAGCTGAGACTTTTTTTTGTCACCTTGTTAAATGGCAGAGCTCAGTCTGTTTTAGAACACACTACTTAACTTCCAGACTGACAATGATCGTTTTCTACTTTTGGCTATTTTAGATCACAGATCAAATGTTAAATAATAGCAAATATAGGGAATAATATGTTGAGACTCCAGAAGAGATTTGATCCTTAAGAAACAGGTGCAATACAGTTTGTCCGAGTGGAGTTGCCATATAATGACGTCAGAAGAAGGGGCGGGGCCCCGTGCAGATCTGTACCTACACCGTTTCACCCTCGATTTTACTTTGTAAATAAAGACCTAAATTATTTTTTTTCATTCCTTCAAATATTAAGAGTACTAAACTCTAATTTGTTAAAGGTTAATAATGTATCACCTGAGAAAATAACTGCATTAAAAACCTTCTGTTTCATCAATGGTCTGTGCTGGAAAAGGGGATCCTACGCTACTTCCCGGAGCTAACTGTTTTGGTTTTGGATTTGAACAAAAATCAAGTCTTTTTTAGTTTTATTTTTTCCTTTGGTGTTAACATTATGTTATATAGCGAGTAATCTAAAGAAAGAAAGAAAACTAAAACACAGGTAAACATGGCGTAATTATATTTAGCTGGACTGCTCTGAGCATGTCTGATGATGACGTCAAAACACCAGTTTAACAGAGAAAATTTTAAAAACATCAAAAGTCACAACAAAAGATGAAGTTTATCATTCTTTTGTAATTTAAGCATAGAAATAAGTACTTTTAGTCCCATAATTACCTTATTTATAGCAACCTGGATGAATATCTGCCTGCACATGTGCAAATGAGCTGATGGTACGGATCGTAGTGACACTCATATCAGAAAGATGAGTGGCACTATGCCTCCAGAAGCTAACGCTAAGTTAGCATTAGCTTTAGCTGAGTGTTTTGCTCTCTACTGCAGAGTCTGGGTGGTCTGTTCCACTTGTTGTTTCTATGTCTGCTTCTGTCTCCTTGAACCCCAGTCGCCCTCAGCAGGTGGCCGCTCACACTGAGCCTGGTTCTGCTGGAGGTTTCTTTCTGTTCAAAGGGAGTTTTTCCTCTCCACTGTCACTATAAGCATGCTTAGTGTGAGGGATTGCTGAAGAGTCAATGAGTCGATGCAATCAGCTGGTTTTCCTTAGATAGAAAACTTTGAATCAATCTGACTGGATGATCTGGTGAACTGGAAAGTGCCTTGAGATGATGTGTTGTGAATTGAAAATACAGAAATAAACTGAATTGAATTGTTGCCCTTAATAATAAATATTATTACCATTGATAATAAATAGTTCTTTGTGTGGTTGTCAGCGCTCATATCATTCCTCCATCTTTTAGTGTCCTAACAGTCACTCAACTGCTTAAATCACTGAAAGTGAAACTATTTCAGCTGTGAGTCTTTTTCTTTCTCTTAATGAATTTTATTTAGTTTCCACCGATTCCACCATTCAGAACTCCACAGAAATAAATGCTAATTTTCTCCTGCTGCTCATGCCGAGCCCCTGACCAAACAAACTGTTTTCTTGACTAATTTGTGTGTTTTTTTTTTGGTTTTTTTTTAAGTTGGATTTTTGTCAACAAGTAAAATGATTTAATACTTTTACTGTTTGGGAACTTTAATTGGACATTTTTTGAAACTCCTGTTTAGTGGTAAAACGGTCACTTGTTTCCAACTGTGCTTCAGTATTTTGATAAGTACAGAAGTTTGATGGCAAATCCTCCCTCTTCATGTTCATCCATGGAGGATCAGGAATCAGAAAGGTGAAATAACTCATTTTTTTCCACTTTTACCCAATGTATTCCAACATCCAGCTGCCATGCACGTGGGCATTGTCAGTTTCACTATAGCTCTGGTGAATTTCAATGGTGAAGTCCTCTGGAAATCTTCAATAATTG
>NW_015151441.1:71605-75225 GCF_000732505.1 Cyprinodon variegatus
CGCTAGGCTTACCGCACCGTGACGTCACTGCTGGAAGATGGTCGCTCCCAGACTCAGTGATCACAACGAAATTTAATGTTTTTATTTTTTTACTGATTAACGCTAAAATCATAAAATCACCACAAATGTCTTAGTTTAAGGTATAAATAATGATCCATTGATTATTCCTTGCTGACTGGGGTTTTCCTTTGAAGAAGAGCTTTAAGTTGTGGTTGAGCTGTTCTTTCAGGATAGCTGATAGCTTTTAGCTAGCCATGGCTGCAGCATGCCTACCTGAGGACTGGTCATCTCATAGTCTGAGTGGGTGACAGCAGAGTTGTAGTAGCGGTTGCTGTAACGGTAGTTACGGTTGTCATTGGAAGAACCACTGGAGCCACCTGCAAACAAACAGGACTCACATCAGGGTCATTGTCGTCTTCATTAAACCACATCCATCTTTTAGCTTGATTGAAAACATTTCTGTCCTGAACCAGTGAAGCCAGGCAGCCTCAGAGCTTCCTCTGGCTGTTCATAAACCACCAGCGGAGACGCCGACATGCAGCCCAGCTGATAGCAACATGAGCAGAAATATGGAAACATCAGCCCTGCTGATTAGTAAAAGAGGTGGCGACAGATAAAAGCAGCATTAATGCGTTCTTAAAGTATCTGATTGGTTTTTGTATGGATCTATGTCAGAGACCTGATTCTGCTTAAACTTTTCCATCCAGGATCTGATTTTCATACATTTTCCTCTCAGCCGCAGCAGAACTGTGGCTATTTCATGGAGTCATTCCTGCACCAGAGGTCAGGCAGAGTGTGTGGACTTTTACCAGAGCTAGAAACAGAGCTAGTAGTGGAGGTTGAATGCGAGTGGTCCATGGCAGGAGAGGTGGATGTAGATGAGCTCGTGTTGGTTCCTTCATCTGTCGTTTTCTTGAAGAAATTGTGCTGCAGGGCGTAAAATGGCGTAATTCGGCTTTTAGGGTCGTAGTCCAGCATGCGCAAGATCAGATCTGGAAGAAGGAAAAAAAGCACCATCATATGCATGACCGCTTTGGATGGAACCTACATTTGGTTTGATCAGAATCCTAATAAAAGGAGCCACTGTTCTAAATAATCATGCTGAAGTCTGCACCACCCATTTTTTAAAAGTTTTTTTAAAGTAATCTCAGTAAGAATGGTTATATATGAAAACAGCTTTTAAAATGAAAGGCTCCCACTTTAGTTTACCTTCTGCAGCATTTTGAATCCATGTGATCACATACCTTTAAACTTCAGGTAGTCGCAGGGGGCGTGTCCTGGCTCTCCTGCCCTCCGCCCTCCTGGGCCTCCAGTCTCTACACCTAAAATCTCATGAAGACGACGTGTAGCTGGAGGTTTATATTCCTGGAGAACACAGACACATTAAGGGATTTTACTTCCACAGAAGTTCAGCCTAAACCTTTAGATGCTAAAATATTTTCCTCTCTAGATAACAGAGCAGCTATTATTTTAGCATTTGGCAATGATTAATAATCGGATAGTCAAAGGTTCCTAAAAGAAGACTTTTTTTCCTAATTAAATCAGGTGCTCTCTTCATCCTCTGACATGGGAGCTGGCTCGGAGTTCGTCTGCCTGGCCTTGTGTTTCCTGGACGGGGCCGCCTTTTGTATCTCTGCTTATTTCTTCCTGTTCAAAAGGAGTTTTTCCTCTCCACTGTCACTATAAGCATGCTTGGTGAGAAGGATCACTATACTCCAGTTGGCGATTAATTGATCACTAACTCGATCGATCTGATTAACTGTTTCAGCCCTACTAAGATACGGATGGTTGAGTCCTTATGGCGTCCTAAAGCAAGGATGATGATCAGCAGCAACTAAGCTCATACCCAGAAGCCTCTGAGGATGCATATCTGAAATAATCAGACTGTGATGATCCATCAGAGGTCAGAACCACTGCTATCATGGCCTGATTCAAAGCTGTGCAGCTAAACTAACAACATGACTTCAACTCTGGAATCTGAAAAATAGTATTTTCCTCCTAGAGTATTTTTCTATTTCATAAAACAACAGCTGTCAGAAGGGAGTTTTTCCTCTCCACTGTCTCTAAAAGCATGCTTAGTGCGAGGCATTGTCTTTGAGTCGATGCAATCAACTGGTTCTCCTTAGACAGAAAACTTTAAATCAGTCTGATCATGTGAACTGGAAAGTGCCTTGAGATGACGTGTGTTGTGAATTGGCGCTATAGAAATAAACGGAATTGAATCTGAGATATGTGAATATTTAGATAAATAAACATAATAAACTTTGGGAGGGAAGGCGGATCAAAACCATTCTCACCTTCTTGACATCCTTGTTCTTCTTCACGGTCCATAAGCCATCTGACAGCTTGTCAAAGTACTTCCTGGCTTTAGGAGCTGCATCCAGCATGTGGCTGGGTGGGACCCCCAAGACCTCCACAATCTTGTTCATCTGGTCGACCTGTTCAGGTGAACGAACACTAAGGCTCAGTCTGGTGGAGGGAAGCTATGATGCAGTAGAAAAGGTTCAGACTGTTTCATCCACTTACCTCGTTGGAGCCGCTGAAGAGAGGCTCTCCTGTGTGCATCTCTACCAGGATGCATCCCAGAGACCACATGTCGATAGCCAGGTCATACGGCATTCCCAGAAGGACCTCAGGAGAGCGGTAAAACCTGCTCTGTATGTACTGATAGATCTGGGGAGAAGAGACAGATGGAGACGGATGGTTGGAAAAGCCCACAGTGAAGGAGGCCGGCCGCTTTATCCAGTTTTCAATACAAACAATAATCTACTTTTTATTTTTATTTTTAAAGCGCTCTGCAACAGATGAGCAGCAGAATGTAGTTGAAAGTGAGTAAGATTTAATGGAGGAGCTCTAGTTCTACCCAGTAGGGGCGGGCAGACAGTAACCAGGGAAACAAGCATCATGTATGAAGGCTGAGTATCTGCAGGTGACCCAGGAATGGAAAGAGACCCCAGTGCTTTTTGGGAATAAGCTGATATTAGACTGAAAGAACTACATCTTGTATTTGCCACCAGGTGTTTGTCTAGGACCAGCCTTAATGTTATTGGTAGAAATATATAATCCAGATTTAAACCATTTCCTAGAGCTGTAACAGATAGAGCATCTAAACTCAGCCCCACTAATGCTCTGTTCTGGTAATACTTTGCTGTGCGGCCTGTGGATCTCGAAAAGTGAAACCAGTGAACCCGGGGAATGGGAGACATGATCTCTACTGGGTTTTTATCCTCAGACAGAAGTTCTGGTTCTGGTCCGGAATTATTGACATGCGTAGAGCTTATTAACACCGATGAGGCTGAAGCTCAATGCTCAGAAGCAAAGGTGTTACTGAGGCGTCTCATTAGGTTTGGATGAAGCTGTCAGAGTTTAATGGAAACCACAGAAACCTCACAGCTCAATACGCCCCAGATTTTAAAGCCAGAGCAGCTGACCTACAGGGCTATCTAAAGGAAAATCCACTCATATTGAGACTTCAAACTTCTTAAAGTTCTTTAAATACGAAATTATTCCATCCTGTTCAATAAATGATCAGTGTTTTTAATTCAGAGTAATTTTCATGTGAATGTGCTTTACTGGAGGCATCCATGTTTGTCAAAGAACACTACTGCCACCTACTGGTT
>NW_015151441.1:76503-118423 GCF_000732505.1 Cyprinodon variegatus
CATCCATCCATCCATCCATCCATCCTGGATTATATCGTCCTCTGGTTCTCAGCTGCTCAGTTTGACTGTTTTGTTTTTTTTTTACCATTTCAGATCTCAACTTTCAATCATTCTGGTTTTATTTGAGTTTGTATTCAGTTTAAAACGGACTGTGTAGTCTGAAGGAGGTGGTCTGTGTTTCCTTCCACCCACCTGTGCAGAGCTGCTGTGCAAATTTCCTGGTGAGGTTGAGAGAAACTCCTCTGAAGTTGGTGTTCCGCAGGAGATCATACAGGTTGTAGCTCAACAACTCAAACACCAAACACAGATGGTTCCTAAACATAAAGTGACGCTTCAGGTGGACTGCACAGAGACAGATTGACAGACAGACACAAAGATAGATGGGAGAAAAGGATGCAGGTTAAGAGACACAATAAGCAAGGTGGGCAGAACTGTTAAGCATCAGGAATGGTTTCAGCTCTAATGCTGACTTAGAACCGCCTCTCTCTGTGTCCACAGGTTTATAAAAATTATCAGAATTTGAATACAAAACACTTCATTTCGTAATAATTCTTGAATTATACAAGTGTTCTATAATCTATTATTTCTTTTCAGTTTTAACCCGTGTGTTTCAGGTGCCCCCCTGCTCTTTAAAAAGGGGGCTGCAAACCTTTGATTCCTTATTAGGCTCCACAAGTTTAAAAAAAACTTTCCACACAAAGTGGATGCTTTGAAAAAGAGCTTTAGAGTTGATTCAAAGCCCCCCATCATAAAGAGAGCACCAGGAACGGCCCTAAGCTGAGTGAATGGAAGCAGCAGGTCGGCTGCTCTGGTATTACAGTTTCAAGCTGCAGCCACTAGGTGGCAGTATTGCACCGAGCTGTAACCCAGTAAGGCAGTTTCAGATGCTGCCAGCAGCCAGTGGCCCTCACTCTGGTTCAAAGGGTCAAATGAAGTCATGAAGTGGTCGGTGAGGAAAACACTTTAAAGGACAAATCCTTTCAATTCTCAGCTTCAAATTATTTTCTATGAATGTTTCTCTTTCATTCCAGGTTTGTCTGTTGTTATACAACCTTTTCTATGCTGGTTTGTCTTACATGGTAGAATCTATGATGTTTTTTCTTTTTCACACTTTTAGGTATAAAGATTTAGAAAAGCTGAGGAGCAGCTAAACCTTTATGGATCCAAATCCAAGAACTGGGAGGAACTTTTTTTACCTGAACTCTGTGAAAAACTAAAAGGTGAAAACAGAGCCTTGACCGCAGATCCAATTTAATCTCAAAATAAAACTCCCCACATGGAAAAGCTGCTAAGCAACAGGCTCTGAAGTGGATTTCATATATTTTAAGCTTAAGAATTGAAGCTCATCATCAGAGAAAGCTGAGACAGTAAAAACTCTGTTATTAAAAGCAGTAAATAAACTAAGCAGCAGCTTAGAGCCTTTTTCAGGCGTCCCCACTTTTACAATCTGACTGGACTCTTCTAAAGTCGCCAGATTATTGGCAGGAACTTGGAGGCTGCAGCGATCATAACTCATCTGGTTCTACATTTTTAAACCAGCGTCTAACTGAGAGCTTTCAGTCAGTAGAGGCACAGCAGCTGAATCCTTCCCAGTTAAAGAAGTCAACCCTGCATTCACCGACCAGCTCTGTTTGAAGCAGCCTAAACCCCTCATGCTGGATGCTCTCTTACCAATGTAATATTTCATCTCCGTGTCATGCTTGTTCATGAGCTCCAGCAGGCGTAGTTCAATCTGTGCCTGGTTTAGAAATGCCTTCTTGTTCTTGATGATTTTAATGGCGACCCACTCCTGCTCGTGGTGGTCGTAGGCCTTCACTACCTGGAGACAAACAAAAACACAGACCATGTGTTTTTATTACCTGCTAAAGAGATGTGGCAGCAGTGGTTTCTACGGAGCCATAAATGACGGCGTAGGCACCAGATCGGCAGATATGGCAACCCCACTTGGACAAACTCTATTGCACTCGTTTCTGAAGGATCAAATCTATTCTGGTGTCTCAACATATTATTACCTATATTTTCTATTATTTTACATTTCATTTGCGATCTAAAGTAGCAGAAAGTAGGAAACAATCATTGTCAGTCTTGAAGGAAAGTAGTGCGTTCTATTAAGATCTGAGGGCAGAGGAGAACAAATGGAACGTCTTAAAAAAGACTTTTGTAGAGATTTTGACAAATAAAACAAGTTATTCTACTTGCAGAAAACAAACTCGTCGTTAAGGCAAAGTTAAAAGTTATGTAGCTTAATATGGCTAACTGACTGAGCTTAAACAGGCTAAGCTGTTAGCTGCTAAACACAGCTAGCCACAGCGCTACCCAGCTCTCCCTTTTTATATTGTCTTGCAGTTACTTTGTTCACCATAAAGATATTTTTTCAGTTTTGTAATCCATCAGGTAGAACTTTGCTGCGTGATGTTATTATTGTTGTCTGGGAAACCACCATTATTTACATCATGTGGCAATGTTCAGCCAATCATGTAGCATAACGCCAGTGGCAGGAAGCAGGACCAGAGCAGATCTGGGATCTACACCAGCAAACCAAATTTGGGAAGAGTTGCATTTCCATAAGTGGCTTAAATCATTATCTTCAACATTTCAGTGCAGAGAGATCGCCACAGCTTCTGTAACGCCTGCTATTCAGCTGGCAGCAGGTTGAAAAGCGGAGGTGGTGTCATTAGTTTAAGGTTAAACAGTGGAGCGAACGGCTGCTCTGGGCCCTCCCGCCCGATGCTCTCACCTGTCCAAAGGAGCCCTTCCCAATCAGTGAGTCGATCTCATAGCGGTCCAGCCACTTCTCTCCGTTTTTCACTATGTAATCGTAATTGTCGTCATCATAGCCGTCATTGTAAACTTTTTTCTCCTTTTTCGTGCTGCTATCCTCAGGAGGGACTTGCTGGGCCCGCCGCTTCTTCTTCGTATAGTATACCTGTAAACATGAGCAGAAGTTAGGCAGCCCCGCCTTTAATCCAGGTCATTAATGATCACTGATCTGAAGACCGTCAGTAAACCTGACAACCTTATCATTTAGGAATCACTGACCCAGAATCACATGAAGAGCTCATTTCAAAGCTTCCTCAGAGCGAAACTGGACAACCAGCGCTCACATTAGCAGACCGTAAAACTCTCAACAGATCGTCAAAAACCAGACTTCATATCAGAATCAGCTGCTTCTGTTTCCTACCTCATTGATGTGCTTGTAAGTTTTGATAAGGTCAACTGAGAGTTTCCTCAATGGGGCGCTGGCAGGGTCTCTGAAACTAGGGGGGATCCTCCGCTGGAGTATGGTCATATCAGACAGCACCTAGAGAGACAGAAATAGGTGGAGATCAGACCACATGGGACCGGTGGAGGGAAACCAGTGGTTCTGGTACCAGGGTGGACGTTTCTACCAGGAGACGACGGCACGCGAGGTCAGAACCTACAGTCCTGGCCAGTAAAGCTGTCCTACTGAAACGTTTTGGACCGGCAGAAATCAGGCCACCTGGTTTAGGATTTTTGATCCGTTTGCTTTTCTCTGTAAAACATTCAGTCCAAACTCCTAAGCTTTGCTGGAAGTGTCTTTAGAAGAGCTTGAAGACCAAACTTGGTGAGGAACATCTCGTTCTTCTCCTCTCTGTCCATCCTGGATGGATTGAGATCATCCGATGTAAACAAGCCGCATGGAGGCGCTTCCAGGCTTTTTAATCCTCTACTGTCATGAGATCATGGTCACAGGAGTCCACACTTATTAGGTCAAAGAACTGGGACAGGTCCAAATGTGCCGTGTCCTGGATGACTCAGAACCTCCGCTGGCAAACTGGGACAGGTTCTCTGTATCCGACGCCTCATGACACGGCAGGAAAGAGCTGCTGAAGACCCCTCTGCACTTCTTTGTTGAGGGGCTTTAGAGATCCTCTGATGTTCTATATAGACGTCTGGCGATGACATCATCAGCAGCCGCTTCATTGGTCCGGCCGGGTGATGGCAGGAAGTAACATACCTGGAGGGGTCCTCATCTTCACTGTTTTCATGGTGTTTTCTTCTATTGCAGCAGTTGAGCTGGATGGGAGCTCTGAAGAAACGCATCGTTTCCGTGTCCCTAAAGGCCTGAACACCTGAGGCTCAGAGCTGAAACTAAGGGCCCTGTCACACCTGGCTGATTTATCCAGTGTATGCCCAACTTTTAACAATCTCCTAAAACACTGCCATGTGCTTTCTATAGATTTTTTTCAATTTTTGGCATATAAACAAAGTATTAATAACGAGTCCAGAACTTGTTTCCAATGACAGCCTGACTTATGCATAACGCACAGCAGCGTAACGCCATGAAGCGCCCTATCTGCATAAAAAGATTTATTTGATCACGATATTAACCTAGCTGCTGTTTACCAACCGCCAAATAAAAAAAAAAGAATAAATAAAAAGAAGGAAGGTTTTTGGTGGCAGCAGATAAAGCATCATGTCTTCTAGGAGACTTGTTGTTGGTGGGCGTGAACACAGGAAGGATCCATCACCCTCACCTTCTGGCTCCCCCTATGATGGGGATGAAGTCTGGAGGAGAACTGACGGTTTCCTCCTGTGAATCTCCTTAATACCAAAATGCTGCCAATACGCCATTATACAGTAGCTGGAAGTTAGAAACACGTTCAGCGCTCGGCTGGAACACCTCCAATACGCTGATATGTGTTGGAGAGAAGTTCTGGATAAGTTACGCAGAAGTTACTCAGAGGTTTAGGATAAACTAGACGCCATGACTGATGAGGAACTGAGACTGAATGGATGTCAACCATCAGATAACTGATGGCATATGTCGGGAAATTTTGAACTCACTCAAAATTTCTCGATGTGTGCCAGCATGCTTCAGCTTGTTTCATCGTGCTCATAACTTATACAATACGTACCCATAACTTATCCTAAGTATGCCAGCATTTTTGCTAGATTTTTGCTACATCAAGCATCTGCTGGTCTAAATGGTCAAGGTGTGACAGGGGCTTAAAGACCTGAGCCTGTGAGGCTCAGAGCTGAAACTAAGACCAACACGTAAAAAGCAGAAGTTGGTTCCTGGCATTCAAGGAAGGGTGGGACTGACGAACCTCACAACAACGATAAACAGGACCACCTCCTGCTTGAAACTGCAGAGTGGACGGTTCTGTGTCTGTAGATCATTAACTGACCCCATCCCCAAACCCAAAATCACTGTAGATCCTTTACCTGCTGCTGCTCGGCCATGGAGTGGATGGAGCTGAAGGAGGGGTGTGTGTGTGTGTGCTGGCTGGTCATGGCTGGCTCAGCGAGGGAGAAGCCCTGGGCAGTGGAGGAGGAGGAGGAGGTGGAGGAGGAGGAGGAGGAGGTGGGTGGACATCCTGAGCTGCTTGCACCTGTGGAGAGAAAAAAGCGAAACCCTGAATCCTCCTCTGTTCTAACTCAGCTCCTACCAGCCACTCGTCCCACAGACGTCTGAGTGGGAACGTTACAGGAAGCGGCACGGATGCAATAGCCGTCACCATTAAACGCTTCTTTAAAATGGATTTGCATGCAAGTGTTCGCCGAATCATTTGCGCATTCAGCAGCCGTGCTGTAAGATCACGTGAAGCGCATGCATCGCCGCTCCCTCTCCTCCATCTGTGGGTAACATTTAGCTTATTTCATGTTTAAAGTGAAACATTTGTCATTGTTACTTTTATCATGTGAGTGGCAGCTAAAACAGAAAAAAAACAAGTGAAACAGCAGCTAATATCGGGGATCGATTTGACCAATGTCAGTGTCGCCATCAATAAAGCTAAATTAGCTCCAACTTTGTTTGGTTTAGTGGTTAAAATCTTCCTGCTCTCTACTCAGAAACTCAGGAAAGAAAAAATATATATATATATATAAAAAGGCAGGAGAAGCTTCAACTTTGATTGGAAAATTTTGAAAATCTAAAAATTTAATGGAAAGTTTATCCTTAAGATGGTAAAAACATTCAAATGTGCAAGGGGAGTGTTGGCCTAGTGTGTTAGAGCAGTGCGGTGAGCAAGACCCTTAACCCCCGACTGCTCCCCGGGCGCTGCACAATGGCAGCCCACTGCTCCCCAAGGGGAGGGATCAAAATGCAGGCAACGAATTTCCCCATTGTGGCCCAATAAAGGGATTTTCAAACAACCCGGAGGAGTGAATAATGGCCGCACATGCCAAGGATACAACAGACCCATAAAAAGGAGTTTTATTTTCTGATAGAAACGTCTCTGGGCGTTTTAGTGCCCACATCACAAACCAGCAGCTGGAGCATGATGGGTCCATCATGACAGGCCTCCTCCACCTTCAAATAATCCGGACCAACTGGACTGACTCCAACCATCTTAAAATCATAGACCTGACATATATTTTGGAAGATGATCCCGGTTCAGCTGGAGGTTTCTTAATATTAAAAGGGAGTTTTTCTCTCCACTGTCGCTACAAGCATGCTTAGTGTGAGGGATTGTTTTTGAGTCAATGAGTCGATGCAATCAACTGATTTTCCTTAGATAGAAAACTTTGAATTAATCTAACTGGATGATCTGGTTGAACTGGAAAGTGCCTTGAGATGACATGCTGTGAATTGGCGCTATATAAATAAACTGAATTGAAATTAATTGAAATAAGGACTGAAAATGGGGTCTAAATGTAACCAACATCCCCGAATTTGGCTGTTATGATTCAGCCCCATTGTTTAACACCAGTCTAAACCAAACCTAGAATGCATTTTGCATTTGGCTTGGCTGAACAGGAGAAGTTTTCTGTGCCCCTGTAAAGGGGTTGGGGTTTTTGCTGACGTTTTGAAATGAAAAGCTTCCTGGATGGGAAGCGAAATGTCTTCAAACTTGGAAACATATCCAGTGGATTGATTTTTAACTTTTGTGGAATGACTGTGACCTGGATGACTGAGAATCTTTACCAGCATCTCTACCTTTTCGATAGAAGGCAAACGCACTTCAAGCGTTTAATCACCACCTAAAGGGCTGGAGGGAGAGATTTAGCGTCTTACTCTTGTTTTGTATAGTCTGATTAAAAATCGGTGCCTCTGTGATTTGAAAATTGTGTTTTGTTAAATTGCAATTATTTTGCAAATTCAATTAATTGGCCCGCCCTATTCTGAACCGTCACCAAAGCCTCTTGGCAATACTTCCCTATTTGACCTGCAAACTCTGGGGAGAAAAGGCAAACATTATCTGACCCCCAATGATCCTTAGTTTACTTCTAGCTGTAGAAATTGAAACCATCTTCTGATTTTAAAAATGGTCGTCCTAAAACAGAAACGGGGGATGACTGGATTGATCCAATATGGCTGCTCCTTTAGGCAGCAGCTTAATACAGCTCTCTACCCCTCACCCCCCCCCACTATGGACTGGCTTCCCTGCTGCCCTCTGGGAAGAGGCTTCACAGCCTTCTATGCAGGTCGAGCAGATTCTGCAACAGCTTTTTCCCACCACCATCAGAAAGCTTAACTGATAAAAGAAACTCTAAATCAAGCAACAGATTCTGCATCACACTGATGACACCAAACCAAAAAGAACTCAACTTAAAAAATGTTTTTCTACTGTATTTTGCACCATATATATTTATCTTTGCACTAGGAGTCTGAGAAAAAATCTTTTTGGCGATATATCGCGTTTTTGGCTGCCCGATATAATATCCATCTTTCAGTTTCTAGTATTGTTTTTTTTTTTTTTAAACAAAAATATGTGACCTAAAACAATGATAGAAAATGGGCTACCTCTGTGCCCCACCCTTGCAGGTAGCGCTGTGCAGCCCTTTTGCTGTGTGCAAAGCGCCATATCTGTAGTTGAGGCGGTCACAGTGGAAAACATGGACTGACTCAAACCCCCAAACAACAAGGATACCAAAATACCTAAATGATCATTATCTTCTGATGAACATATACAGCACTCGCTTTTTTTATCTATAAATTAAATTTTGACAGCAGGGAAAACTATTGCAACATATAGTGATATTGCAATATTGTAATAATACTGCATCGTGACCCAAGTATGGCAACACCCATGCCGATACTCATCCCTACTTTGTACCGCTCTGAACTTCCATATCAATGCATTTAGCCCCATGTTTTTCTCCCACACTGTTTACATTTAATCACTGCTGCACTTAATGAAATGGAAATGTTCATTTCACTGCTAAGCTGCTGCTTATTTCACTGCCTGAAAGCTGCACATAACCAAACTGTGTTTGTACAAAATAACAATAAAAGCTGTCCAAGTCAGCCATGGTACGTGGCTGCTGGCCTCTCTTCTTTCTGAATAATGTATTTTTATTCTCTCTAGATCCTCAGTGTCCAATCCAACATTTTACAAGTTTTACAAGTATTTTTTTCTAAGAGAAACTACAACTTTTTTATGAGCAGACACGTAGCATCTCAAAATGACTCTGCTCTACCTCCTTCAAAAAGCTTTACGGACTTAAAAAAAAAAAAACAACGGATGAAAACTGTCCTGACTCCAACAGCCGATGATAAAACTAAATTATTCATCTCAGGATCTTTCTCTTCCTCTACATTAGCAATGGATTGTTCACAATGTTTTTGTCCTTAAGTAGAAATCCTCCATGGATATTAACTGGTATGGGTATTTCTACATGCATTCAGACTCCATCCAGCCTTTTGAAGATGTATAATGGGGGTATGCAACATCAGTCCTGGAGCACTTAATGCTCTGCAGGCTTTGACTGCATCCCTGCTCCAATACACCGGAAACAAAAGACCAACTTTCCTCCTTGGCATGTCTGTAGGTTTAGCAGAGCACCGGTCGTTCACCGTTTGTCTGTGTCAGGTGTGTTAAAAAAGGGATGCATGGAAAAGCTGTAGGGCAGTGGAGCACCAGGACCAAAGATTGGAAACATGAGACTTCCTCCTGCACATCTGGGAGAAACACTGAGGTTGTAAAAAAAAAAACCTTTCCAAGGAAATCATGTCTACAGTCAGATGGATGAATGAACCAATGATGCAGAAACAGTTATTCAGCGTAGAAAATACACTCAAGAATTTAGCTGCGGTTTTGGTTTACTTCCTGCAGAATACTGAGCCTTGTGCTACCTTCAGACCGCATGCAGCAGGAGCAGCAAAAACGCGCGTGCTGCTTCGTTTTTGATGCTTGTACAAGATTAGTTCTGATACGCGGCTGAAGCATCTCTGCTGCTCTGGCTGCGTGGTCAAAAAGTGGGTTTGATCCTATCCTAGACCCTGTTCACTGGCGGCGTACCCCGTGTAACACGCCCATCAGATGCTCAGAAGCTCATGAAGCACTGCACCTACTGCTCAAAGCGCTGCAGGACCTTTTGCTGCGCCTTGATGCGCGTCAACCATTGACTTTGGATGTAAACTAGCTACTTCTGCTGCTCGCAGTCTGAAAGTAGCATTATGGTCCAAAGATATCAATGCATAGTTCCTGTAAGAATTAATCATGTCTTCACTGTCATCCCATCAAGCAGCAGCATAGCTGTGTAACACCAGAAACCAAACTGTTTTAGAACTTCTCTGGACCAGGAGCGTCTGGGCGGGAATATCAGATGAGAAAGAATAACTTACAGAAACAGCTGCTGCTTTCCAGCTCTTTAACAACGAGCAGCTTGTTTCTCAAAGTGGCATCTTCAGGTCTGCTTGTTTCCTTGTTTTTAAGAAGAGATTAATAACCTGATGGCAACAGGTGTGTCACAGATTTCTTTATTAAATCTGAACCACAAACTACGACGCTTGAGGAGCTGAGAATAAAAAATATTTAAAAGAAGGTTTTTATTCTTTAATCCAAACAGTATATATATCCTGTAGTTTTGCCCAAATCACTGCTCTAAGTGAGTTTGTTTACTCCACTGAATAATCTGATCACTAAACTGTTGATTAATACAATGGCTACTGAATCTGCACAGACAATTATCACATCAGATGATCATGGTAGAAATCTTTAAACTAGGACTTGTTTCCCATCAAAGCCTTTTCTTTTCACTTTGCTGGTTTTAATGATGGATCATCAGGTGTCCGATGTAACCAGCAGGTCCTGAGATCATCATGTCTACAGGACGACTGAGGAGCAAGCTAAACTTAACTTTGGACTGGACGAGGCAGGCTGTGCACCTACTGCAACACTGAAAAGGGGTCAGCAAACAAGCAGCCAAAACAGGACATGTGAGGCCTGCTGTCCAGCTCGTATTACAGCTCACCTACTGACAGGAAGATTTACAGCAGGCAGGGAGCAGCCGCATGGAGACGGCTGAAAAAACGCATCCCCCCAATTATATGAAGAGTGGCGTCTTTAAACTGCCTGCAGAAAAAGATGTCTGCAGGTGTGCGAAAGAGAAAAATGACAGCAAAAATTAGGTAGGAAGGAATTAGATGGGGAAAGATCTTCTGTTTTTACTTTGAACCAAAAAGGATGCTGACACAAACAGTGACGGCGTCCTGTAGCATTAACCTTTTCAAAACATGGTGTGGATCGTGAAAAAACACTCAACCGCCTGAGACAGCTGACGCGTTGGCCCTGAAACCAAATTTAAATTGTTTTCATATCGTAGTTTTACCTTTGGATCGTCACTACAGATCGTCTTAGTGAAGCCAGAAGAAGAAGAAGGATGATAACAGCAGAGAAAACACAGCAATTCAAGGAAACATGAAGGATTTCCAGAACATGATAAAGTTCACTGAGCGGCATGTGGGAGGGTCTCTGAAGAAAGGAAACAAAGTGCTGGAATCAAACAGAGCAAATGCTGGGAACTTTCACAAAACAGAAACCTGTTCACACTGCTAAAGCTAATCTGGTTTAATGGAGCTGGTTGGGATGGCATGGGGTCAAACTCCAGTCCCAAATGCACTGGTTTACCTTCAAACAAACACATCCTGAATCTAATCAGAGTTTTCAAGGCAATGTGGCGGGAGAAAGCAAAAGGCGGGGCCTTTAGGAGGAAGCACTGCAGGTTTTCATTCAAAAACTCCACCGGAGCTTCTACTACGTCTGCTGAACACGTTTCTCTAAACTTCTCCTCTTCATCTTATACAGGAACGGGTGAAGAATGTCAACAACCTAAAGAGTTTATTTCCACCAAATAAATAACTCAATAAAAAAAGGGCTTTAGAGGCAGATTAGTGTCCATTATTTGTAAGTCATTTAGAAACCTGGTGTCTTCAAACTTTCTACTGAACATTTTTATCAGGGAGCAGAGAAATCTGCCTGTTTGTCCAAACAGGATTTTGTTTATTTAATGAAAATGATCATGTTTATGTTTACAGGTGAGCTGCTTCGCATTCTGTTGGCAGAAATGACACTGCTGGAGAGAGAGAAGATCTGCCTAGTACTGAGAAATCTGGACTGTCTCTTTAAGAGACTCAGGCACATTCACAGCACTTCCTCAATCTGGCATGCCTCTTCCTGCACTGCCATTGGTTAAAGGCACCTCCTTCCCTGACAGCTCATTCGTTGTTGGTATCTAAGGACTGACTAGCCATCACTCTATAAATAAACCCGGTGCTGTCTCAGCAACCAGGCCACAATACTCATTAGCTACTTCTCTCTCTTCTCTGCTTCTCTCCTGCCAAGCAAGTAGCTTCCAATAGCAGGCCTGGCTCTCAGCAACAGCCTGACATACCCTAGCAACTCAACCCATCCTACCAGCCACCCTCTCCTCCCCCACCCTTCCCATTCTCTGCCTCTTTTTCTCCTATTGTGATCAAGCTCGCCTTTTTCCACCCATTCTCAGCTGCTTCCAGCCTTTCCGTCCAATACACGCTTTGACATGAACTCGTCCTGCTCTGCGTGACATATTTTCTTCTTATAAATGTATCAGAGTCGTGTTTGAGGGCAACATGGAATAGTCACATCAGTAGGAAATTGTACAGGGTCCAGTCGTCAGGCAACGCTGCCTTGAAAGAAGTTTTTATTTAGTTGCATGTAAAAATAAACCAGTTCGTATAAAGGCCGTTTTATGCCGAGTGGACAATAAAACCTAAGAAACAACTCGATTATTCTAAATAAAAGTTACATTTTTGGAGTTTCTGACTCTAAAAAGGTTGAATATGGATTTATATCAAAGCTTTATACAGAGGAAATGTTTGCATTAAAAATAAAACACAGGAAGAACTGGTCAAAGCCGGAAGAAACAGCCAGTCAATAAGTTGACAGGATGCTTATTTAGGCCAGCTGAGCTGGACAGCTTTTGGCGAGGGTTCTGCCCCCTAATCTGAACCATAAAATGTCCTAAAACCAAGGAAATGATGGAAGTTATGCCTGGGGTGCATCTTTAAGGTTTACAGACAATTATTTCAGATTTTTGTCACAGTTGTCAGATTACACTTTAATTTGTATGTGATAAGGGAGCAGAGATGCAGCAGGTATTGGCATTTTGATCCAGACATTCAGGGATAATTCAGACCATGATAACAAAACACCCTTTATAGTTTAAAGGAGGATTCATTACATGTGTTTTAAGAGTAGGCTTAAAGCTTTTCTTTTTGATAAAGCTTATAATTAGAGTGGCTCAGTTTGAGCTATCTCTATAGTTGTGCTGCTATATGCTTAGAATGCTGGAGGACATAGGGACCCCTTTTCATCAATCTGCTTCATTCTATCTCTATTCTCCCACTCTGCAGAATCTGTTAGTTCAATCTCTAACGTTCTGCTCTCTCTGCTTTTTCTCATAGTAGCTTCATCTGGTCTGTTCCTGTTTGGCTGTGACTCCATCCTGGAGAGAAATATCAGCTGTGCTGCTACCATCAACACCTTTGTTTATAGATGTTGGAGATCAGCCTGTTTTTCTAGTGTAGTCCTGTTTCTCTGAATGTGACTAACTGGATGTGCTCTCTTCATCCTCTGACATAGAAGCTGGCTCAGAGCTTGTCTGCGTTTCCTGGACGCCTGTGGAGCTGGTTGACAGTTGCCTTTTGTATCTACGCTTATTTCTGTGTCTCTGTTTCTGTCTCCTTGAACTGCAGTCGGCCTCAGCAGATGGCCGCTCTCATCGACCCTGGTTCTGCTGGAGGTTTCTTCTTTTAAAAAGGGAGTTTTTCCTCTCCACTGTCGCTAAAAACTTGCTTGGTGTGAGGGATTGCTGAAGAGTCAATGAGTCGATGCAATCAGCTGGTTTTCCTTAGATAGAAAACTATGAACCAATCTTACTGGATGACTGGATTTAATTGTGTCTGTATTGTATTATAAGTGTCCTAAGATGATGTGTTGTGAACTGGCGCTATTTAAATGAACTGAATTGAATTGTTTTGCTCATAAACATGTTTCTTACTGGAAACTCACATTTTCTAACAAAAGCCACACAAACAATAAAAACCCAACTTATTTTTAGAGAAAAGGCACAAATGACAATAATACAAAGGACACAATCTAGACAAAAACCAAATAGATCTGAATCTAGTCTTTAGCTTCTCTATCCCACCATCATGAGAAAACCATGATGGCAGAATTAAAGGAGGTGAGACGACCAGCGCTTCCAAAGCATTTCTCTATTCTCAGTGAGGTTTGCTTTCTGTTCAGTACATTTCATCCCTGATTACTTGAGTCCAGTGGAGGCCTTCTCCCAAAGACTTAAATGTTCATGAATGATAAAAAAACATGGGATTTAACAAGGACAGACATACCCAACGTCCAGTCCCCTCACGTAGAACAAAGCAGACTAGAGAACACTAAAGCAGAGATCTCTACCAATCAGCTGGTTTCCCAATCTAACAATGGAACTCAAGCTTGGTTATTCAGTGATTGGGAACGCCATATATGGGGGAGTTTATTGTAGTTTCTGTTTCCATCACATACAACATAAAGTCTGAGAAAACTGCCCATAGTATACAATGAATTCAGTATTTATTTAGTAAAAATGTTTTTAATGTACGTTATTAGAAAAAATGTATGAAAAAGGTTCATACAGCTTAACGGCGGGCTGTATGGAAGTAAATCTGTGTCGCTGGGATTTGAATTAAAAATGCCACTGACATTTAAATGTATGTTTGTTCTTACTGTTTCAGTGTTAAAATATATTCAGAACACATTTTTAACCTAAAAAAAATTCATTGTCATTATTTCTACACAGTAGAAATTTCATTTGTTATTGTCTCTTCAAGCTAAAAATTCATATTACTATTTCAAAGTGATACATTTTCAATACTTATTTTTCAGTTGAATTTTTTTTTTATATGCAGATTTTTTTTAACACTCAAAAATTAAACCTTTCAAAATTCAAACTCAATATTTTCAGCCTCCTGAGATTCAACCGGCTCTATTTCACTGTCTTAAATAACGCTAACTCAACTAAAGAAAAATGAAAGTAATAAACTCACCGTTGAGTTAGCGATAGCTTGCATGACCGGCTCCGTCATGCTGGTTTTCCTTCCGTATGAGCGCCACAAGCGTCACGTCACGTGACTAAGAAACTGTAACGGGATTGTCTGGGTGTTGGACGCCACAATCCATTGCTAATGTCTGTGACCTGAAGTAACCCTTCCCTTTTTACACTGAATTTAGACGCCGAATTTAAGACGGTGAAATAGAGCCAGTTGAATCTCAGGAAACTTTATGCAAGAAGTGTTTGTATGAACAGGTTCTTCAATCGTTCGTTAAAGTTATTTAGGAGAAAATGTCGCATTTACCGTTTTTCTCCTACTTCTAATCTTCTCTCGGGTACAATCAAATCTTATTAATTGTCCAGACTACACAAAGGAGTCTTTTTCAATCAGTAAGCTGTTTTCCAAACCAAGTTTTTCCCTAAATGACTACGTTTGTTTTACTTTACTAAGCAATTGTTCATTTTATTAGGCCACATTATTATTTTATTAGGCTACACTATAACATTTTATGCAACTTTCCAATTTTCAAAGGACACTGGTTTAGTCTGTTGTCATCTTGTCCAAAGAGAGAACAGTCAGTGATTCTATGTGAGATGAAGCTACTACTAAACTAACATCTGGAACAGAAAATGCATGGAAATCTCATTGTAGGACTTTCCTTTTGCATTCATTTCGCTCCATTGCAGCGCCTTGGCTTCATTATTACACTAAATGTGGATGTTTGGGTCCGTCTGACTTTGTTAAATAAAGAGTTTTGTTCTCAACATTTTATAAAAACCATGAAATAATAACCTGAATAAAAGCACAAATCTCCTGAAAAATCTTGTGTGAATGTGTCTGTGGGAAAAGTTAATCACTTCCTTTCTTTATTTTGTTTCCAAAACATTGGCCATATTTTTGAATAACTAGCTTTAGTTAGCCACACAGAGGCTTAAATACTGTTAAACCTTTAGAATGAATAAATCACTGAAGTAGAACCCATTTGGCAACATAAAGTAGACTAAAGCCTGGATTATGCCTGATGCCTTATGTTGTTTTTGGTCTTGTAACTATGCCAACAGTTCCACGTGGAAAACCATGCAAATGATCCTACAATAGAGAATATAAATATTATAATTTTCAGGATAATAATCAGATTATGAAAACCCCTTAGAAAGACAAGATTGTCAAACTTCGGATTTACAGGAGGCTTTAAAGATGCTGGTAAGGCCACACGCTTCCTTCCAACCAACCAAAGTTGGGGTGTTGCGGGGTCACTTTGATCATCAGGTCTAGAAGCAGCTGAAGCATCTCCATCTCTAGAGCTTAAAAACAAAATGACCAGGTGGATCCAAATAGTCTCCTCCACAATCAGATCATTAGAGGCAGCCATTGATGCACGCCGCCCCCCACCCACCCCCCACATGGATGAATTTGAGCAATCCTCTAAAGAAGAGCAACCTAAAATAACAGAACTCACAAGACAAGATAAATTCAGTCATGAGAGGAAAAAAAGACCTTAAATGAAACTTTAAAGCTCCGCCTGCCAGCCTTTCAAAAGAACATTTTACAGATGCTTTTCTGCAAAGCTCCCAGCAGAACTTTAAATCAACAGGAGAACGGTCATTTAAAGGTTGCATGGTCTGGAGAGGAGTGAGACACACCTGTGAGGGTGTCATCAGGAAAAACCGTCCCAAACGCCAGGGAGAGGAATTGGGCTGCACTTTTCAGAGACATGCAGAAGCCAGAACAATGAAACAGCCTTAAACAGAACGGTATCTAGGTCCTCGGCTCTTTAATTGTTTTTATGTGTTATTGAGTATTTCTAAGTTGTACTTGATAGTTACAACAGCAACCCTTCTTGTTAAATTTTCCATGTGCAAGTACTTTATGTAGATTTTTTAAATACAAAAATTGTATATATAGTACATATCAAATGTTGCCATTCTATTTAATTGTTCTGCTGGATGTGCGTTTGTTTTCAGCAGTCTTATTGCTGTGACAGAGTGCATACATACACAGTAGTGCCAAAATTATTCACTCACTACTCTGGTGAGTAAACTTGCCTGACCTCCCAACCATTAGAACCCCTTTGGGATGAAATAGAGCAGAGATTGAGAGCTTGTCCCAAAATCACTCTATGACCTATATAGCATCATAGCATTCCTACATTTGCATGATATAGACCAACTTTATAACACCGCATCCAAATTCCCACCCATTAAAAGCATCACCCAAAGCCAAGAGGAGGAATATAAAACAGAGGATCATCACCTGTGTCAGTGGATCATCATCTCAAACCACCCTTTCCCACGGTTACATCGTTTTAACACTTCATATTTACCAAACTGATCTTTAGATGCAATAAAATCCAAAGCTGTGATGAAATCTCAGCTAATCAAGTAAAGTTCTGTGAGTCAGAGGAGTAACGAGATGTGGCATGAGATAACACAAAGAAAAAGTACAAAGATTTCTCCCCGTGGGGTGCCTTCCTGTGTGCTACAGTTAGCGCTCAGTCACGATAAATCGGAAAAATAAAACCACCGTAACAGATGAACGGGAAAGACCAGAAGATTTTCATGGCTGAAAAATCCATCGTACAGCTGTAGAAAGTACGATCTATCACAGCATAGATCTTCGAGTAACAGATTCACACAGACACTCAGTGCTTATATTAAATAAAACACATAAACATACCTAAAAAAAATAATAAACCAGGACTACAAAGTCAAGAAGACTAAAACCTTTTCCGCAGGTTGTCTTTCAAAATGAAATGCTGGATCTAAAGATGAGGGCAGGAAGAGCAGCAATGTTTGGTGGCTGAATTAAAATCGTTACAGAGGTTTTGAATTTAAAGAAACCAAATGAACGGGAAAACTGTCAATCTTTGGGCAGAATAAAATGATTGTGGATCTTTGCAGCAAGTTTCTCTAATAACTTTAGATGGGATGGCAGCTTCTGGTTTTCCTAATAGAAAGCTCCAGACTGAAACCAACCTTCTAGAAGTTCCCTACAACTTTGTTTTTCACCGTTCTGAGCTCTGCTGTGCCCTGACTAACAGGTGCCACTTATTAAACACACTTCAGCAGAAATAAACCAACACCTATCAGGAGGGTGTCACCTGTAAGAACGTTACAAAGCTTTATTGCTGGGAATCCTGTTTTAACAGCTCTTTTTCATTTATTTCCTGAGGGAATAAACTGATCCAAACTGCATAAATCTACGGCAACAATCATTAAAGTCAGCTAAAAAATATATATATATATAGAAACATGCTGCTGATGTAAAAAGAAAATGGGTGTTTGGAGTATTTAATGCAGATCATGTTAGGAACTGAACAACCAATAAAGAAAATCTCTGATGTGGGATTTCAGGTTAGAACCCCCCCCAACCGTCACAATTGATCTTTTGGTGTCGAAATGTCTTCAAAAAAGAAAAACTGACAAAAGTCTGGCAGCCTTTCATTTGAAGCCTTTTTTGTGGTTCCTATGACCCTGAGGACTGAAGATGAACAAAGGAAAACCCCTATAAAGTTAAACACTTTGTTTCTACATTAGCCAACACCTGAAAAAAATATCAAATATAGCTTTATAAAATAATCACAGGGTAAACAGTCCATATTCTGATGAGAGTCCTAAAAATCTGTTCCTATTCAGGCAAGCAGTTTCTCCAGAATGACAAACAGTCTTAGATGACTTTAACGATCACAATCAGGACTAGAAATACAGCTGCTTAGTGTTTTAGTGGTGAGATTTTAATGTTTAATCCATGTTCAACACAGAAGACAATAAATCCAGATATTTAAAAGCAAATGAGAGATTTTCTTCAGTAAATTCCCAACATGCTAATAATTTTGGAAGAGGAAGGCCCTTCACCACAACATCACCATCACCAATCAATTAACCCATTCATAGAATGATCTAGCTTGGAAATATTGAATATTTTATGCATTCATATGTTTTAACAAAAAAACAACAAAAAGAAAACTAGAAATAAACATTATTTACAATTTCCAAAATTTTTTTTCCTTACATTGGACAGCCTTAATGCAAATCAGAAAAATGAAGATAAAAGAAAACTTGTGGTCTCACCAGGAAGGCCACAAGGAATTTAAAAGAAAAGTCTGGTCAGTGAGCAATAACCGAATGGATGATTATTTTTACCTAAAACTAATACGTTTTTGGTGATTCAATGAATTTAGCGTTAATCAGTAAAAAAATAAAACCAATAATTTTCGTTGCGAAAAAATCACGTAATATGTAGCCGACATTTGGAGGAAGAATGTTTTCAAGATGACTTGGATAATAGCGGAAAATATTAATGCATCCTTAAAACAGGCCTGCTATTTTCTTTCTACACAGAGAAGCTAGCCTTGTCTTTGACTATGTTAGTTTTTTTGATCATCTTTAATGTCAAATTGATAGAAATTACCAGAATTATCACCCAGAATAGAACTAAAATGTTGGCAAAGTCAAGACCAATAAAAAACGGCTCCATTGTTCTTGGGATTTCTAGTACAAGAAGTAAAAGAGGGCCGGCAGAAAGCGGGCCGCTTGCTAAAGAGTTCACCAAGTAAAAATTAGGTGAAAATGAAAACTTTGCCTGAAAATGCCAAGCAGTGTTGTTGGTAAAAGAACAAAAAGGTTTCAGGCATGGCAGTAGTTGGGATTTATGCCATCAAAATACCCTGGCTTGTTTTTATTCCACATAAATAAATGCTTTAGGGCTGAAACAATTAATCGGATTAATCGATTATTGAAATAATCGTCAAATAATTTCCTAATCAATTAATCATTAAGTGGAGTATAGAGACTGTAAGACATGCTTTCAGCTGAAAGTGACCCACTTAGAGCAGAAACTATACCAAGATTGTAAAAAAAAACATCAGTAAACATTTTTGCATTAGAGATAAAAAAAAAAAAACTTTTTCGTCTGTCAATACGCTCTATCCAGAACTCCTCAAGTGGAAATGTTTTGGTTTCAACTGATTTAATTTCATAAAAAAACTATTCTTTAAGGAACCTTTGATTAACTGATAATCAGTCGATCAAAAATAATGAACAGATTAATTTATTTGCAAAGTAATCGTCAGTTGCAGCCCTAAAATGTTTGCCAAGCTTCACTAAGCTAACTGCTGTCTCTTATTACGTGTTCACACATACATCCTTGTCTACTAATCTCTCTTCGCTGTTTTTGCTGAAAAAACTAGAAAACCCCGACAAATTGTTTCACCTTAATATCTGTACTCACAGAAAAAAATTTGAGAATCCTAATAGTGATCCGGAGGTGCACCATAAGTAAGTACAAGAGTTAAAATAGGTTAATAACTTTTTGCGAGGCAGATCTTTTAGTTATCAGACTACTCTCGTTTGGATCTAGCTCTCTGTTTAAGTCCATGAAGCAGACCATGTGTGCTTTTAACATTCCTTTCTGATAAAGCTCAGAGTAGCTTAGGTTATCTTCACTCATTTCTGTAGTTTTACTGCTAAAGGCTAGGGCTGCTGGAAGACATAGAGACCATTTTCCTCATGCTCCTACCTTCTACTACTCTTCAATTCTGCATAATGTACGTTATTTCCTCTTTTAACTGTGTGTTTTCTCTGCGGTAGTTCTATCTGGTGTGTCATTCTGAGACATTTTCCTGGGGGCAGGCTATAAACTGAGCTATGGTGATACTAACTAGATGTTTCTGAATGGATGACATCAAAGAGGCCATCTCATGGAACTAGCTACACTTTATGTACAAACCATATACTACACTTTTATGCACATATTTTTTCTACTGAGAATGTTTAATATCTCTCTGTATTAGGGATGGGATTTCGGCGTAACAATCAACATATACCGAATCGAACCGAAAACCGTGACCACGAAACCGTGAATTGAACCGAACCGTGGATTTTGTGAACCGTTCCACCCCTACTCTGTATATAAAATGACAATAAACATTGTCCAAGTCAAATCTTGTAAAAGTGTCAATTTTGTTATGAAAGTGTGTCCTCCAATTATTTTGCCGCAATTGGTGTTCCGTATCCTCTAAGTGTTTCTCTTTCAGTTCAATGTAGTTTATTTCTATAGCGCCAATTCACAACACATGTCATCTCAAGGCTCTTTACAGATCATACAGTCAAATTGATTCAAAGTTTTCTANTACACCGGCTCCGTGATGCTGGTTTTCCTTCCGTATGAGCGCCACAAGCATCACGTCACGTGACTAAGAAAACGTAACGGGATTGGCTGGGTGTTGGACGCCACAATCCATTGCTAATGTCTGTGACCTGAAGTAACCCTTCCCTTTTTACACTGAATTTAGACGCCGAATTTAAGACGGTGAAATAGAGCCAGTTGAATCTCAGGAAACTTTATGCAAGAAGTGTTTGTATGAACAGGTTCTTCAATCGTTCGTTAAAGTTATTTAGGAGAAAATGTCGCATTTACCGTTTTTCTCCTACTTCTAATCTTCTCTCGGGTACAATCAAATCTTATTAATTGTCCAGACTACACAAAGGAGTCTTTTTCAATCAGTAAGCTGTTTTCCAAACCAAGTTTTTCCCTAAATGACTACGTTTGTTTTACTTTACTAAGCAATTGTTCATTTTATTAGGCCACATTATTATTTTATTAGGCTACACTATAACATTTTATGCAACTTTCCAATTTTCAAAGGACACTGGTTTAGTCTGTTGTCATCTTGTCCAAAGAGAGAACAGTCAGTGATTCTATGTGAGATGAAGCTACTACTAAACTAACATCTGGAACAGAAAATGCATGGAAATCTCATTGTAGGACTTTCCTTTTGCATTCATTTCGCTCCATTGCAGCGCCTTGGCTTCATTATTACACTAAATGTGGATGTTTGGGTCCGTCTGACTTTGTTAAATAAAGAGTTTTGTTCTCAACATTTTATAAAAACCATGAAATAATAACCTGAATAAAAGCACAAATCTCCTGAAAAATCTTGTGTGAATGTGTCTGTGGGAAAAGTTAATCACTTCCTTTCTTTATTTTGTTTCCAAAACATTGGCCATATTTTTGAATAACTAGCTTTAGTTAGCCACACAGAGGCTTAAATACTGTTAAACCTTTAGAATGAATAAATCACTGAAGTAGAACCCATTTGGCAACATAAAGTAGACTAAAGCCTGGATTATGCCTGATGCCTTATGTTGTTTTTGGTCTTGTAACTATGCCAACAGTTCCACGTGGAAAACCATGCAAATGATCCTACAATAGAGAATATAAATATTATAATTTTCAGAATAATAATCAGATTATGAAAACCCCTTAGAAAGACAAGATTGTCAAACTTCGGATTTACAGGAGGCTTTAAAGATGCTGGTAAGGCCACACGCTTCCTTCCAACCAACCAAAGTTGGGGTGTTGCGGGGTCACTTTGATCATCAGGTCTAGAAGCAGCTGAAGCATCTCCATCTCTAGAGCTTAAAAACAAAATGACCAGGTGGATCCAAATAGTCTCCTCCACAATCAGATCATTAGAGGCAGCCATTGATGCACGCCGCCCCCCACCCACCCCCCACATGGATGAATTTGAGCAATCCTCTAAAGAAGAGCAACCTAAAATAACAGAACTCACAAGACAAGATAAATTCAGTCATGAGAGGAAAAAAAGACCTTAAATGAAACTTTAAAGCTCCGCCCGCCAGCCTTTCAAAAGAACATTTTACAGACGCTTTTCTGCAAAGCTCCCAGCAGAACTTTAAATCAACAGGAGAACGGTCATTTAAAGGTTGCATGGTCTGGAGAGGAGTGAGACACACCTGTGAGGGTGTCATCAGGAAAAACCGTCCCAAACGCCAGGGAGAGGAATTGGGCTGCACTTTTCAGAGACATGCAGAAGCCAGAACAATGAAACAGCCTTAAACAGAACGGTCTCTAGGTCCTCGGCTCTTTAATTGTTTTTATGTGTTATTGAGTATTTCTAAGTTGTACTTGATAGTTACAACAGCAACCCTTCTTGTTAAATTTTCCATGTGCAAGTACTTTATGTAGATTTTTTAAATACAAAAATTGTATATATAGTACATATCAAATGTTGCCATTCTATTTAATTGTTCTGCTGGATGTGCGTTTGTTTTCAGCAGTCTTATTGCTGTGACAGAGTGCATACATACACAGTAGTGCCAAAATTATTCACTCACTACTCTGGTGAGTAAACTTGCCTGACCTCCCAACCATTAGAACCCCTTTGGGATGAAATAGAGCAGAGATTGAGAGCTTGTCCCAAAATCACTCTATGACCTATATAGCATCATAGCATTCCTACATTTGCATGATATAGACCAACTTTATAACACCGCATCCAAATTCCCACCCATTAAAAGCATCACCCAAAGCCAAGAGGAGGAATATAAAACAGAGGATCATCACCTGTGTCAGTGGATCATCATCTCAAACCACCCTTTCCCACGGTTACATCGTTTTAACACTTCATATTTACCAAACTGATCTTTAGATGCAATAAAATCCAAAGCTGTGATGAAATCTCAGCTAATCAAGTAAAGTTCTGTGAGTCAGAGGAGTAACGAGATGTGGCATGAGATAACACAAAGAAAAAGTACAAAGATTTCTCCCCGTGGGGTGCCTTCCTGTGTGCTACAGTTAGCGCTCAGTCACGATAAATCGGAAAAATAAAACCACCGTAACAGATGAACGGGAAAGACCAGAAGATTTTCATGGCTGAAAAATCCATCGTACAGCTGTAGAAAGTACGATCTATCACAGCATAGATCTTCGAGTAACAGATTCACACAGACACTCAGTGCTTATATTAAATAAAACACATAAACATACCTAAAAAAAATAATAAACCAGGACTACAAAGTCAAGAAGACTAAAACCTTTTCCGCAGGTTGTCTTTCAAAATGAAATGCTGGATCTAAAGATGAGGGCAGGAAGAGCAGCAATGTTTGGTGGCTGAATTAAAATCGTTACAGAGGTTTTGAATTTAAAGAAACCAAATGAACGGGAAAACTGTCAATCTTTGGGCAGAATAAAATGATTGTGGATCTTTGCAGCAAGTTTCTCTAATAACTTTAGATGGGATGGCAGCTTCTGGTTTTCCTAATAGAAAGCTCCAGACTGAAACCAACCTTCTAGAAGTTCCCTACAACTTTGTTTTTCACCGTTCTGAGCTCTGCTGTGCCCTGACTAACAGGTGCCACTTATTAAACACACTTCAGCAGAAATAAACCAACACCTATCAGGAGGGTGTCACCTGTAAGAACGTTACAAAGCTTTATTGCTGGGAATCCTGTTTTAACAGCTCTTTTTCATTTATTTCCTGAGGGAATAAACTGATCCAAACTGCATAAATCTACGGCAACAATCATTAAAGTCAGCTAAAAAATATATATATATATAGAAACATGCTGCTGATGTAAAAAGAAAATGGGTGTTTGGAGTATTTAATGCAGATCATGTTAGGAACTGAACAACCAATAAAGAAAATCTCTGATGTGGGATTTCAGGTTAGAACCCCCCCCAACCGTCACAATTGATCTTTTGGTGTCGAAATGTCTTCAAAAAAGAAAAACTGACAAAAGTCTGGCAGCCTTTCATTTGAAGCCTTTTTTGTGGTTCCTATGACCCTGAGGACTGAAGATGAACAAAGGAAAACCCCTATAAAGTTAAACACTTTGTTTCTACATTAGCCAACACCTGAAAAAAATATCAAATATAGCTTTATAAAATAATCACAGGGTAAACAGTCCATATTCTGATGAGAGTCCTAAAAATCTGTTCCTATTCAGGCAAGCAGTTTCTCCAGAATGACAAACAGTCTTAGATGACTTTAACGATCACAATCAGGACTAGAAATACAGCTGCTTAGTGTTTTAGTGGTGAGATTTTAATGTTTAATCCATGTTCAACACAGAAGACAATAAATCCAGATATTTAAAAGCAAATGAGAGATTTTCTTCAGTAAATTCCCAACATGCTAATAATTTTGGAAGAGGAAGGCCCTTCACCACAACATCACCATCACCAATCAATTAACCCATTCATAGAATGATCTAGCTTGGAAATATTGAATATTTTATGCATTCATATGTTTTAACAAAAAAACAACAAAAAGAAAACTAGAAATAAACATTATTTACAATTTCCAAAATTTTTTTTCCTTACATTGGACAGCCTTAATGCAAATCAGAAAAATGAAGATAAAAGAAAACTTGTGGTCTCACCAGGAAGGCCACAAGGAATTTAAAAGAAAAGTCTGGTCAGTGAGCAATAACCGAATGGATGATTATTTTTACCTAAAACTAATACGTTTTTGGTGATTCAATGAATTTAGCGTTAATCAGTAAAAAAATAAAACCAATAATTTTCGTTGCGAAAAAATCACGCAATATGTAGCCGACATTTGGAGGAAGAATGTTTTCAAGATGACTTGGATAATAGCGGAAAATATTAATGCATCCTTAAAACAGGCCTGCTATTTTCTTTCCAAACAGAGAAGCTGGCCTCGTCTTTGACTATGTTAGTTTTTTTGATCATCTTTAATGTCAAATTGATAGAAATTACCAGAATTATCACCCAGAATAGAACTAAAATGTTGGCAAAGTCAAGACCAATAAAAAACGGCTCCATTGTTCTTGGGATTTCTAGTACAAGAAGTAAAAGAGGGCCGGCAGAAAGCGGGCCGCTTGCTAAAGAGTTCACCAAGTAAAAATTAGGTGAAAATGAAAACTTTGCCTGAAAATGCCAAGCAGTGTTGTTGGTAAAAGAACAAAAAGGTTTCAGGCATGGCAGTAGTTGGGATTTATGCCATCAAAATACCCTGGCTTGTTTTTATTCCACATAAATAAATGCTTTAGGGCTGAAACAATTAATCGGATTAATCGATTATTGAAATAATCGTCAAATAATTTCCTAATCAATTAATCATTAAGTGGAGTATAGAGACTGTAAGACATGCTTTCAGCTGAAAGTGACCCACTTAGAGCAGAAACTATACCAAGATTGTAAAAAAAAACATCAGTAAACATTTTTGCATTAGAGATAAAAAAAAAAAAACTTTTTCGTCTGTCAATACGCTCTATCCAGAACTCCTCAAGTGGAAATGTTTTGGTTTCAACTGATTTAATTTCATAAAAAAACTATTCTTTAAGGAACCTTTGATTAACTGATAATCAGTCGATCAAAAATAATGAACAGATTAATTTATTTGCAAAGTAATCGTCAGTTGCAGCCCTAAAATGTTTGCCAAGCTTCACTAAGCTAACTGCTGTCTCTTATTACGTGTTCACACATACATCCTTGTCTACTAATCTCTCTTCGCTGTTTTTGCTGAAAAAACTAGAAAACCCCGACAAATTGTTTCACCTTAATATCTGTACTCACAGAAAAAAATTTGAGAATCCTAATAGTGATCCGGAGGTGCACCATAAGTAAGTACAAGAGTTAAAATAGGTTAATAACTTTTTGCGAGGCAGATCTTTTAGTTATCAGACTACTCTCGTTTGGATCTAGCTCTCTGTTTAAGTCCATGAAGCAGACCATGTGTGCTTTTAACATTCCTTTCTGATAAAGCTCAGAGTACCTTAGGTTATCTTCACTCATTTCTGTAGTTTTACTGCTAAAGGCTAAGGCTGCTGGAAGACATAGAGACCATTTTCCTCATGCTCCTACCTTCTACTACTCTTCAATTCTGCATAATGTACGTTATTTCCTCTTTTAACTGTGTGTTTTCTCTGCGGTAGTTCTATCTGGTGTGTCATTCTGAGACATTTTCCTGGGGGCAGGCTATAAACTGAGCTATGGTGATACTAACTAGATGTTTCTGAATGGATGACATCAAAGAGGCCATCTCATGGAACTAGCTACACTTTATGTACAAACCATATACTACACTTTTATGCACATATTTTTTCTACTGAGAATGTTTAATATCTCTCTGTATTAGGGATGGGATTTCGGCGTAACAATCAACATATACCGAATCGAACCGAAAACCGTGACCACGAAACCGTGAATTGAACCGAACCGTGGATTTTGTGAACCGTTCCACCCCTACTCTGTATATAAAATGACAATAAACATTGTCCAAGTCAAATCTTGTAAAAGTGTCAATTTTGTTATGAAAGTGTGTCCTCCAATTATTTTGCCGCAATTGGTGTTCCGTATCCTCTAAGTGTTTCTCTTTCAGTTCAATGTAGTTTATATCTATAGCGCCAATTCACAACACATGTCATCTCAAGGCTCTTTACAGATCATACAGTCAAATTTACTTAGAAGTTTTCTAAGTAAATCCAGTTGATTGCATCAACTCATTGACTCTTCAGCAATCCCTCACACTAAGCATGCTTGTAGCGACAGTGGAGAGGAAAAACTCCCTTTGAACAGGAGAAAACATCCAGCAGAACCAGGCTCAGTGTGAGCGGCCATCTGCTGAGGCAGAGTTTCATCTTCTAGACTTCAACAGTCTCAGAGCTGATCTGCTTGGCTCCTAAATGAAAGCACTAAAGGGAACGTCTACTCCCACCAACTTTTCTTCCAAATAAAGTTCTGGCAAGTCAATGCTGCAGTGTTTGTTTTGTGGGTCTTCAACTCCAAGTCGGTTTTGGGATAAACCTGCTTACACTGAGCCTGGCTCTGCTGGAGATTTCTTTCTGTAAAAAAAAAGAGTTTTCCTCTCTACTATCGCTGCATGCATGCTGGGTGTGAGGGGTGCTGCAAATTCTACGACATAATGCCAGTTTGCTGTTCAGCAGCCATCTATGCTCAACCAGGAGAAGTGAATGCTGCAACAAAATGACTTGATAAGATCAGCTGGGTTTTCTGCAGACCCCAATGTCACTAAATTATAACAATTCTGCAAAGATGAATGGGGAGGCATGTCACAGTAATCAATTTATTAGCGAATAACTAATAAATGCTCAAAAATGTATGCTAGCATGCTTTTTAGTATGTTGTTCTTGTTTCTTGTTTTCTTTTACCAAAGAGACTGGAAGACAAAAGGTTTGCTTCCAGTGTATTGTTCCCCACTCCCCCCTCCCCTTCTAATTTCTTTACTGTAGCAAGGAGTGAACTCGTGGCCCAGGTGCTTCCAATACACATTCCCTATCAGTACCTAAGAGTGTAGAGAGCACCATTGCATGCATAAGAAACCGTAGTTGAGATTTGGAAGAAAAGATATTGAATTGGTTCCAGAGGCGAACGTGAGAGCTGGTGTGCGGGAGCCCTTTGGATGTGAGAGACTGACTGGTTAAACATTTAATCTTTTGGAGTTGGTATATCTAATTTGTTATTAAATAGTGGGAGCTGAAGGCTGCAATACAACAAACATGCATCTGCACCTAAAACGTGATAATTCAATACATTTTCTGAGCTGGGAAGAAAATTTAAAAAAAGACAACTGACCAGTTTATCTTCCTGACAAACATCGTTCCATTGATGATGTAACTGACACACGAAATAAACAAGCAAAAGGGCTGTTTGATTTTTTTTCCCATTCACATTATACTAATGAAAATTTGTGTCTAAACAACAATATTATCATTTATCGTGATAATTTCTCTGATAATTTATTGTCCAGGAAAATTTTGGTAAAAGTCAAAATTAAGGGGCAATGGCTTTGTTAGACAGGGTGTGACAAAGCCATTGCCCCATTGGTTTGATTTTGTTTCTAATAAAACTTAATTTAATAACTTAATTTAAAAGGTTTGAGGACCCAAATGCAGAGGCAGGTAGGCAGAGGTGAGTTTTTAGTAGATTTAAAAGAGGTTCAAAAACAACTGAGGCAGGAATCCAAAAATCCAACATGAAAAAGTAAAACCAACCAGAACCATGGAGACATCAGGGGAAAACAATAACAAAGTAAGACGAGGTATGACAAGGAACCAGCACTGAGGAACTGCAAAAAGAGAGTATTTATGGGAGATGAACAAAGAGAGGAGTAACGAGCTGATTGGGAGCAGGTGTGAGGAGAGCAGTCTAGAAAGGAGCTAGGGAAAAAGGAGACCAACACAAGAGGGCAACAAATAAAAACCTAAGAACTGAAATATAACCAGAAAACACAACAAAATAGGAATCAAACCAATAAAACCAGAAAACATTGATCAAAGTAAAACTAAATACTCAAAAGAAAACATAACAGAACCAAGACTGTGACACTTCCATTATTCTTGACTAATAATTAAATTGCCTGATATTTAGAAGGACTTAAATGTGAAAAACATGCAAACAAAAAGAAGAGAAAAGGGCAAACACGGTTTCAATAAACTGAATCAAACTGAATGGAGGCTTATGCAGGAAAGATTCGGCTCAATAAAGGCACGGATTGGGTCAGGGATGACATCACTAGTCACAGCACAGACATCATGATAACATCTACCTGCCCAATGGTTGAATGCTACGGCCTAATGTATATAAACCCACTGTAGCAAGCTAGCATTTTATAGTTAGCTTTCCCTCAATCATCCTCTGGCTCGTACTCTTTGGCGATACCGCTCCACGGCTTCCCAATCTGTCCTGGCATTTCCCAGAATGCATCACACTGCCACCTTCTCTGATTATTCCTTCATTTAGATTCCAGCTACTGCTTACAGCAGTTCAGGTGTGAACCGCTCTCATTCAGAATACAACCTCAATCCTGAGGTTGGTGGATTTCTGATCATGATATTCAGTTTTATTTTAGAAATATATGTTCATTGAAATAAACCCACTGAAAAGAAGTTCAGCCGTATCAGAAAGCAGACCAAAGTGTGAAAAATATTGCCGACCTGAGAGGAGCAGATCACAGCTGATGGGCCCTGAAGGTTCTGTTCTTACTGTCTGTCACTCTAAACCAAATGATGCAAACAGAAAAAAACATAACTGTGCGTCAACACTGTCTTTTTTTTTTGTTGCTCTTTGCTTCATTTTGCAGATAAATGTTCAGAAAGAAAAAACAAATTAGCACAACTTATCCCTATATAATTTAAGCGTTAACCAAGCAGCTCAACATTTCAATAAATTATATTTCTTAAATAAAAGAATGTAACCTTAGGAAGCACCGCTGGGACAAAAGAAGCCGATTCTGATATCATTACTAACTTCTACCCATATGTTATATCTCCCTGCCATTTCAGCAATGTTAAAGAGCAAATGCTTCACTAAAGAACCACAGTACTGTACTGCTTAAACATTATGGTCACATGACAAAACAAACAGCATATGGTTTTCAGAAACTGTTGCATAAACGGTTATTTATTCCTGCCTAGTTTTACTAATCAGGCCAACACTGCAATTGGATATTTGGTCAAAGTCGCATCAATGGGAAAATATTATTAAATAGTTTAATAATAAGGGGGATTGGCGGCCTAGTGGTTAGGGCATAGGGCTTGGAATCCTTGTGAGTTTGAAACCCACTCCCACAGACTGCCACTCTGGGTCCTTAAGCAAAGACCCTTAACCCATGATTACTCCCCGAGCGCCGCACAGTGGCAGCCCACTGCTTCCCAAGGGGATGGGTTAAATGCAGGGAGATCATTTCTCCATGGTGAAATCAATAAAGTTCAATTTATTATTACTTATAACACCGTGTAACAATACAGTGTAGGGAGGGAGGAAAATTAACGTGTATTGAGTACTTGTATTGAAAAGGACCAAATATTCTTTTTTTAAATACTTTGTGAAAAGAGGCGATAAATGCAGCAGGAAAAACAATCAACTTTTGGGCTGTGGTTCACCAATGACCATTCAGTCAGCATGGTACAACATCAAAGTGTTTTCATGTATAATTTCCATAGAGATGAGGAGTATGTGGATAGTAGCTTTACACCACTCTAAGTCTCTTTTGTGTTGATATGAACATGGATTTTAAAGGAAGTCTGATATTCAAAATGGGAACCAATCAGAAAAAGAGCCTCTCTATCTCTCTCAGATACAAACCAGGTACAGCAAAGCTGTTGTGATTGGATCCAGGTCAGTCCACCCACCACAGCCCTGTCAAACACAGACCACCATACATTAACACTGCCCAGCCTTAGCTAGCAGCCCACTTCCACTGCAACATTCACACACCGGGCGGATTTAAAGATGGCAGCAGAGCAGCACAGAACCGAGACCGAAGGAGACAAAAGCCAACATGGTGTTTGTGCGACTTGTGTGTGTACTAACTTTTGTTTTTACGAAGCAGAGCTGAAGTGATCCAAGGCTCCGATTGGACCATCCTGCAAGAAGGTACAGTCTTGTCGTCCACTGATGATGACGTGACAACCATGGGAGAGCTTGGCAAAGGTTCGGTCCAGATGAGAAATAGTGTCAATGGAAATGCTCTGACGGAGGGGCAGAGCTTGTGGGGGGTGTGGGGTGGAGGAAGGTTTCCAAGCCCAGAGTTCACTTCAACACTTTACATCCAACTAAACATTTCAAGTCTGAAACGGTGGGAAACGATCCGACCAGTCCAAAGGCACCTTCTTCTCTTTCTCCCTCTCCCAGTTTGTGTGTGACGTCTTTCTAAGGCAACCAACAGGTGTACAGGCAGCTTGTCTCTCTGAAGTAAAAATATAAAAGATGTAATCTCTGTTTTATGTGGATTTACACTATAGATATAGATCTCTCACTCTACATATATATTGTTTCTCTGTGGATTTGGGAACTATAGGGAAATAAAATATTTGGCTTGTAAGTTTAGCTTTTTGTGGTGAACTTGGCAGTTTCATGCATTCTGTCTGTGGGTGGGAGCTTCCATGTCGCTGGTGTCTTATCTTTTAGATAGTCAAAAGAATAAAAAAGCAACCTTTTTAGGGTGGTAAAAGTTTGACCAAACAATAAATAAAGGCATAGATTCTAGTTGCTGATATGTTCACTCAGTCCAGGGTAGATTCCCAATCCAGAGCAGGTTTACTGAGTCCACTGAGCCTAAAGGAGAAGATCCTTTGAATTTCTAAGGCTACATGGTCAGTATGGTTTCCAGAAAAAAAATGAAAAAAAGACCAGATGGGATCAATCTTTTTTTACTCCTCTTTGAAGATTCTAGGTTCTTTAGCTCTAGGTTGTGTTGGTGCTATCCAGGCTTGCCCTGCATTTTGCCAAACGGGCTGAGTGGGCAAGTGCAATAGCTTTTGGAAAAGAAAAGGGTAAGGGGGGAGTCAGATTTCCTGCTGCCTGCTTTTACCCCATCCCTAACACTAAAAATAGCTCTGATACTGGGACTTTCTGGGAGACTGCTTGCTTGGATTAATCCGAAGACCCAAATGAATCCACGAAGCTCCGTGTGGGTGTGTGGGTGGGTGTCCACTCACTTAGCTTTCATTCACACATTCAAACCCTGCGCCGGGAGCACAAACCCCGCTGCTGAAGCGCTCCCCGGATGTTCTCTGTGAGCGACGCTTGCATAAACCCATGTAAACAAAACCCAATCCGATGAAAGTTGTTGCTACCAGCGTGGAAAGAGTTCCCCTCGCTTCCACGGTCACGAACCTCGTGAAAAAAACAGTCTGCCGCTCGCGATAGTCCAGTTCCTGGGTGTGGAAGCCCAGCAGAGTCTGCTGGGATGAGCCGAGCCCCAAACTCCGCCGCAGTTTTCAAAAATCAGCCGAACATCAAACAAAGTCACGATCTGAGGTAATCATCAGCACGTTAATCCACGCAGAAACTGCAGAGCTGCCTTCAGGGAAACAAAAGAAACCAAATCCAGACTTCCTGAGCTCGCTGCTCCGGGATGAAGCTCCTCCGATCCGGAGGCGGTCACTTTATTCCCTCCGGGTGGAAACCATCACAGGGCGGTCAGGAGTCATGCTTCTCGCCCGTTTCCCATACCCTGCTCCGCCGTAGACGGAATCTGTGCTGCTCTGCCATCCGGCTCCCCCACCCTGCAAAGGGACCGTACCACTCCCCCGCAGTGGGGGTCGGAGCGCCGTCAGATGAAGCAGCGTTTGGGGAAGTCATGACATCCCGATAAGCAGGCGGAGGAATGACACGTTAGACGATGAACAGACATGATTAAACTAAAAACAAGTAAAATGTAACCGCGGAGAAATAGAGCGGCATCATGAGCGCAGCTAACGGGAGGTATGGGCCCCTCTGGCTGCGGTAGTCCGCTCCAAGCAAACCTCTCCCGTTCTCTCCATTTATAGTAACAGCGGGATAAATATACTGGAACTTTATATACAAGCATGTAGGAGCTCTGTCCTCCTCACGCTCAACAACCAGCAATCTGGGAAGAGGACAGTTAGACGTTAGGCTGATTAGGTCTGAATTTAGACTTTTCCTGCAATCTCTGGGAAAAGAGAGAAAATATATTTTAAAGTTTTGGATGAAAGGTTTGTTGTGGTCTCTGCTGTGTCAAACTCCCCCATAAGTCAGACACCTGAGACAGTTTTTTAAATGTTTTTCCAATTCAAAAGGAACAATGTGAGGCAAAACGGACAACAAAAGAAAGCGCGCATGTGACAATGTTTCACTTTGTTCAGAGGACATTGAACTTCCCTGTACTCGGTTAGATACAGCCTCTACCTTCAATCACCACGCATCCTCCCTCGGCCCTGTTGCTACCCGGCGCCAAGGCAACTCCCACCCTATTGGCTGCGGAAAGTCCCGTCCCTCACTGTGATTGGGTGATGACCAGGTCTGTGGGCGGAGCTCTCAGCTCAGTTTCCCCCATGTCTGCTTTAACGGCGCGAGTCAGGAGCGACGCGGAAATAGTTTGAAGATATCAGGTAGAAATGGAGACGGAGGGGGGGCTCCTCTTTAGTGACTCTACAGCTCAGATGTTTGACTTCTCCTCACCAACCAGCCAAAGCTAGATGTTACTGTTGCTATCCGAGCTCTCCATCTAAATCAGGCCCAATGCTGCCTGGGAACAGCTCAGCGGTGTCATCAACCAGCTGACAGCCGCCTAGAGCTAAACTCACCCTGGACTGCAGCTCAGCCTGCACCCGCCAACAAACACCTGCCACCTAATATCCAGGCTATTTATGTTCATGGAATAATAAGGAAAGTCAATTTATGGAACTTTACTGAAAATACTGCATATGACTGCTGAGCCAATAAAGAGCAGGCTGTTTACATCCTGCTAATAAGGGTTTAACTGTTAAAAAGGATTGTAATTTTTTAGCTGTGGCATAGAAATATTTAGTTTAATGCCACATTTATATTTTTTCACAGTAATATATTACTTACTGTAATAATAAGCCAGTTTATGGAACTTTACTGAAAATACTGCGTATAACTGCTGAGCCATTAAAGAGCTGGCTGTAAAGATCCACCTACTAAGTGTTTATTTTAACTGTTAAAGATTAATGTAAATGTTTTAGCTGGGGTATAGAAATGCCACATGTATATTTTTTTAACATTAAGTTAAACATAAAGGAGAAGTATGTTACTATACATCATTAAACTATACAATGGAAAGTCTGGTGTTCAAAGAACAAGAACAAAAAAATTAAAAAGGTTAAGAGATCTGTGGTTTATCAGTAAATACAATTAAAACCAGATACAAGCATCCCTGGGAATAAAATCTGTAAAGATAGAAAACTTTTTTGAATAATTTTATTTTTCACAACCAATAAAAAGTAGTTCTTAAACTAAGACTAATTCACTGCAAGCAACTGATAGTTTTTAGAAAGTCTATTTTTATGGGGGGGTATATCAGAGACGTTAAAGTGAATAATTTAAGAGGACGGATGTGGTTTAGACTTCATAAGAAATTTCTTTTTTTCTTTTTAAAGTATATTATTAAACTTCTTTTGTCCATTAGAATGACATTCTTCAGGACACTAGCTGGTTAATGAAAATAGAGGTCAGGTCCACTCCTAGTCAACTTGTTTGAATGAGAAGAGGCATTTGAATAATCCAACTTCCCACTACATAAACCAAACACATCAGACACTAATGCTACGTTCAGACCGCACGCTGCAGAAGCAGCTAGCTTACATGCAAAGTCTATGGTTGCCGCGGCTCAAGACGCATCAAAAGGTCTTGCAGAGCGCTGTGAGCAGCCGAAGCAGCACCTCACGAGCTTCTGAGCATCTGACACGCAATGCACTGCAAAGCATCAGCTGCTGGAGTTGGAAAAATTTAAGTTTTTCTGCTCGATACGCCACATCAACCAATCAGAGAGAAGCTCCGCCTCACTACGTTGCTGTTTTTTCAGACGGGAGGGAAAGACCGAGAAAACCCGGGAATTCTTCAACAATAGAAGAGAGATTGATCATCGCTGTTTGCTCTCATTGGGTTATTTCTGTTATCAGTGTAGAGACAGGAGCAGGAAGGACCCTGACTGGAGGAGGATTAACGAGGAATTCTGGCTCTCTGGTAACTTAGCCAGGCCTCTACGATGGTAAACATAACACTGCCGATCTACTGCTGCTCAATAAATGTGTTTATTTAGAGGATGTATGCAGGAAGTGGTGGAAGGATAGGGTAGCTCTGCCCAACGCGCATCAGAACCACTTTTTGACCATGTAGCTAGTTCAGCCGCGCGTCAGAACTAAACTTGTACAAACATAAAAAATGAAGCAGCACACACCTTTTTGCTGCTTCTGCTGCGTGCGGTCTGAACGTAGCATTATTGTCTTACCTCTACCAAGGAGGTAAGCTGATTGTTTGATTTGTAGAATAGCAAGATTACAAAAATAGTCATGAAAGGTTTCTCTGAAATGTTTACCACAGGGGTTTACTATTGTCAGATAGTAAAAACTAGCTGCTTGGTGGGTATCTGCGCTCTCTGAGTACTTTCTAATTTGTTCTGTTTGTGTGTATGTTACTGATGAGAGGGTATTCACAGGAAACTACAGAGGGTTTCCCCCCCGAAAGGTAACTTCAGTCTCTGATTCAGAAACTGCTTTCAAACAAACCACAGGACTGGAATGACAAATAAACAAAGACAGCAAAGGATTGATCAAGAAAAATGCCAGCTTAGATTTAAAGGTTTTGCATAGTTAAACATTCCCTCATACAGGCTGTCATGAGCGGTGCATGGAAACACAGAGGCACCTCCAAACGTCAGGCTTCCTCCATGTAAACCTTCAGCATAAATCATCCATAGTTTGCTCTATTTATCCTCAAAAGGTTTCTGCTTTAGCAGTGAAAAAAAAAATTAAATCTGTAAAATATCTAATTTCATATTTGTTACTTATTTTGGTTTTCTTTAATGAAAAGTAAAAATAAAAAAATGTAAATAAAAATTCAATAGCTTCTGCCTTTTTGGGGGAATGCTTCCATAAAATGCTGTTCTTCAATTACTGAATAAAGTTTAGTATTTCCCTTCACGGATTTACTGATTGGCTTCTATTAAATCACATTCAACTGTACTAATGGCCAGACAGTGGAGATTACAACGCTAGTTGGAGGAGGCAAGCAGACTCTGAGACTCACGTGCCTTGCAGCAAAATTCCACCCGGCAACTACACACTGTACCATGGCAACAGCCCTGCCATTGGTCCCCCGTGCGTTTTCAAATGACCAATAGAATGGCCAGCCGCGGGTGATGCTTGTTGCTAGGTAAACATGATGCAGAGGAAAGATAGAGCAGAATTACCATGCAACTACTGCAGGGTGCTTTCAGCAAGAAGTGGAGGAACACTTTACACGCGGAGATAACCTTCTCCTTCTCAGCACTTGGTGGAGCCACAGAGCCGAAAGCAAGAGCAAAGAATGACACAGGCAAATGGAATTAAAACAAGACTGGGCAATTGATGGTGACAGTTGTGCTGGCAGCAGAAAGTTACCTTCACAATTTAAAGGAAACATTTTTACTAATGCACACACACATTATATATGGTGTATGTGTGTAAAAAAAGAAAAAGAAAAGTGCATTCAAAGGGGGGAGTTCACACATTGCTGATTTTTGAATCTCCCTAGGAACAAAAGTGAACTAGGTAACCTGGGTGATAAAAAAAGATTAAACAAATATTTCAATTTTGAATTAAAGAAAACAGGACATCCTCCTAAAATCATTAGTTTCACCTCATTTTGTTAAAACTCAGAAAACATTAGTGAGAGAATTCCCTTTTCTGTCGACCAGTTTCTGACAGGAGAGCTTCTCTTCCTCCCTTTTTAAGATGTTGTGTCACAAGCAGCCTTTTTAAACAGTCACATAGCAGGCAGGCAGCAACAGTCGGAGAGTCTGGAACTGAACCCGAAGGCTACTTCCAGAACCAATCCTCCGTAAACGGGTCACCCGACCTGCTGCCCGCACAACACCTCCTCTGGGAGCTGCAGTGGATTCATTTTAAAAAGTTTATATTATTCTTTATTATTATATTATTTTTATTTCTTACCAAAACATCAATATAGATAAATGGGAATAAAAATGAATTTGAATAACTTCTGGCAAAATGGGTCAAGATTACATCATTTAAATCACATTTTTATGGTGAAAATGTAAATTTCTACTAACAACTGAAAAACTGACTTGATGGAAAAAAACAAAACTTTGATAACAGTGTTATGGAAAGCGTAGTTATTGTGTTTGTTTATTTCTTCAGGTTGTACTCAGACCAAAAAAGTTCAAAAGATTTGTTTCCAAGTTTGAAGACATTTCGCTTCCCATCCTGGAAGCCTTTTCACTTCAAAAAGTCAGAATTAGCGTCGAGTTTGAAGCTTTATATAGTAGCCCAAAACTAGTTTTGGCTTAGAATGCACCCCCCTTTCAGAGCCATAGACCAGTATCAGGTATTGCAGGCTTACAAAAAAAACCCCAAACTTCTACTTCTGGTCCAATTTAGGCGCAAATATAGCCGCCATTGGTAGAGGCAAAGAAAGGATAGTTTAGCTCCATCCAACGTGCATCAGACCTACATTTCGAACGCTCAGCCAGAGCAGCAAAGATGCTTCGGCCACGCGTCAGAACTAAACTGGAATAAGCATCAAAAATGAAGCAACATGGGTGTTTCCGCTGCTTCTGCTGCGTTCTGTCTGAACGTAGCATTAGAAGCAAGTTTTATTTCCTAATGACCAATGCCAACACAGATTAGAGTCTAACCCATTCTGATATGTGCTGCAGATAATTGGGCAATGTTCTTGAAGCCAATGTTGCTTTTTCTTCCCCCATTTGCAAGATAAAACTTGCACAGTGATAACAAATGTTATATACGTCTACATTTCAATAAGAAGAAACCACTGCTAACTAATCAAACAAAACATTAAGAATGTAGGACAAACAGAGGGAGCATCACGTCATCTCAAAGCATGGCTTCTTAGCGCACCCATGAATCAGCATATCGGCTGATACCAATATAAGAAGGGAAAAAACACAGACACTCATAATGGCCAAATAAATCGACCGGCCGAACTATCAATCCATCTCTACTTAGAAAGATTTTACTTCATAAAAAGTACACCACTACATGCTGATGAGCTAATATGTGTTCTCTGTGGACCTCAGAGGCAACAAACTGCCAAAGCTGCTGAAAAATGGATTCTTTTCATATTGAAGAAAATAGATTGACTAAAAAAAACTTCATGACACCTGTTGATATTCTTTTTTCAGAAAAACAAGCAACCTCATAATGATAGGATTAAACATGTATGCATTCTTCCCAACATCACGTTTGGCTCAGACTAAAAACAGGTAGAAAATAAGGGGAATCCGTCAGAAGAAAACTGTGGGGTTACTTTCACCGAGCAGGAAGGCTCCAGCTAGAAGGCTGAAATATTTCAGGTTAAAATGTAACATGTGATAGCAGCCAAAGTGACTGTAGCGCAAACGGTCCTTCTGGATGGAAAAATCACACAGACAGACGTTTGTTTTGGTTAAAGATGCTCAATAATTGATTGCTTCATCCACAGATTCTTCAGCCACATTGATCTTCTTTTATGTCGGTTTCTTTACTGGACTCCTTGATTTAATGGAAGCCGGCGTAGGCACCAGATCAGCTCGGGGCCCTGCCCCTTCTTATGATGTCATCATATGTCAACTTCACTTGGACAAACTCAATTGCACCTGTTTCTTAAGGATCGAATCTCTTCTGGAGTCTCAACATATTATTACCCGTATTTGCTGTTATTTTACATTTCACTGGCGATCTAAAGTAGCCGAAAGTAGAAAACAATCATTGTCAGTCTTGCAGGAAAGTCCTGCCTTCTAAGACTGAGCTCTGCTACTTAACAAGGTGACAAAAAAAAAAGTCTCAGCCTATTTTTATTTGTTTTATTACGATCTGAGGGCAGGAAGGACAAATGGAATATCTTGAAAAATGACTTTTCTAGAGATTTTAGACAAATAAAACAGTTATTCTACTTGTAGAAAACAAACGATTGTTGTTGACACAAAGTTAAAACCAGTATAGCTTAATATGGCTAACTGTCTGAGCTAAAAGAGGCTAACCTGTTAGCTACTGAGCACAGCTAGCCACAGCGCTACCAAGCTCTCCCCCTTTATATCAGGGTCTAAGTTACTGTGTACACCAGAAACAGATTTATTTCAGTTTCTTTATTAATCAGGTAGAACTTCATCTGTCATTAGACACTAACGCTACAGATGCTCCCAACTCGGCACAAGGATGCTGCATGATGTTATTATCGTTGTCTGGGCAACCACAATGTTTTACATCATGTAAAAACGTTCAGCCAATCATGCAGTTTAACATCACTGACTTGAAGCAGGACCCAAGCAGATCTGGTACCTACAGCGGGTTACCATCTCAGCAGAGACTCCCACACTTTCCTCTCCCAGCCTGAGGTGATCCGGTTCCAGCCATGAGACATGGTCCTCCACCAGCATCCTCCTGGTGGGATGGTTCTGGAACTCCTCCCAGGGAACATGTGCAAAAGAGGTCTGACCTGCCACTTCATTCAACTCCTCTCAATATGGAAGAGAAGCAGCTCTACTCCTCGCCCCATCTTTAAGGGACAGTCAAGACAGTCTTTTTAGCCACTTGTATCCAGGATCTTGTTCTTTTTGGTCATGATCCAGATTTCATGGCCTAAGGTGAGAGTAAGAACAACTGATAAATGGAGATCTTTGCCTTTTGGCTCAGCCCTCTCTTTACTAAACAGACCGTCTGCATCATAGCAGCAGCCTCACTGATCCATGGACAAGACCCCAAGATGCTTGAACTCCTCATACTTCAGGCAAAAACTCTCCTCCAACCTGAGGAGCACCGCCATCTTCTCCTGGTTTAAGAACCATGGCCTCAGATTTGGAGGAGTGGTTCATCATCCTGCCCCAGTGCTGCATCTCTTGGCAAAACTTCTATCGGCCCCCAATTTAGCCCCCATCTGGTCCTTGGCTGCTCCTAGAAATCTGGTCCATGGAACTTTTGAACAGGAGCGATGACCAAGGGTCCAAGAAGCACCGGGACCAGGTTCCACTTTATGCTGCCCCTGGTAAACGGCCCCCAAACCCCGAACTCCGGAACAACTCCGGGCCGCCAATAAAAAAAAAGGGAATGCCCTCCCCAGGGCCAAAAAAAAACCAAGGAACCAAAATTGCAATAAACCCCTTAAGTTTGGAAAAAAAAAATTATTTAAAGGTAAGATCACTATAAGCTTAAAAAATGGGTATGCTGGTCTGACAGAACACCGGGGCTAAAACAACTGTGCTTCTCCTGAAGCCCAGGTTCCACTCTCCTCTCCAGCATTCCTAACCCTGCTATAGACCTGCAGAGCGAGGCTGAGAGGTTGGACCCTCTGAAGGTGGAACACACCCTCCGGCCCCCCCTTCTTGGAAAGGGAACCCTGGTCTGCCAGTCCAGGTAACTGATTAAAACTCATCTTCAGACCAGAAGAATCGTCTACTTTCCTTATAGTGCTTCTCATTGATGCACCCAGTTGAGCCAGAAAAGGTTTATAACAGCACAACAAGTTGGGAATCACGGAACTACTTCCCAATGTCTACATCAGGACAAATTATTTCAAACATAATTCATCTGAAAACTTTTGCTTGGAAATAGTGTGAATATTAAGAGTTGAAAGAATTAAACTTAGGCTAATAAATTACCTTTATAACTTTGGATTACTCTGATTGTGGATAATACAAAAAAAACAAAGACTTTTGACCCAAGAGAAAGAAAAATGTCCATAGACATGAAAAAACCTGGGTCTGAATTAAGATATAATATTCAAAGGCCTTCTTCCAGAGCTACCATCTCCTCCATTGTTACATTAAAAAGCAGAGGGAGTGAATCTGCAAAATACTAGAAGTGATTTTTAATGCAAGTTCTCCTTTACCTACTGGGAGCACAGGCTGGGGTTCCTAAGAGATGCCTAAGAATTACATTTCCACCGTTTCTCCAATGAACAACACAAAAAGGATGGCATTACTTCCATTCCCACAAAGAACAACATCCGACTGTCCGATTTTGTAAAATGCTATAACAGACATGCCTGTGAATTAAATTAGTGACAGAGGAAATCAACGTTTACAGATGTTAAAATAGATATGAGAAAAAGGGCAACAAACAGATCAGGAAAAGTTAGGCTATCTAACACTATAAAGTTTGGGGTTTTCCATTTACTAATCCTTGTTTATTTAAACCAAAGTTTTAGGATATTGACTTAAAAAAAAAATGTATTCTCCTCTGAGCAGAAGCACATAATGCTTTTCTTGGTTTGGAACCAAATACGAGAAACCTATCAAAGCCACGCCTGTCATCAGTCCACTGATGGCGGTCTATCAACCCGAGCTCCGCCCCGCTCACATACATCATGTGGGGTTCTTGTCTGTCATGTTAATCAATGAGAACTGTTCTACATCCACTGCTACTCCTCCACACGTCACCATCCACGTACGTCTTCTCCGTCCGTCACCGTCAAAATATGGAGCCGAGCTACATTATGCTCCACTCAGATCAAGATCTGTAATTGCAATCGCACTAAACAGGAAAAACAACGTCGAGAAGATCCAGTTTGTAAAACTAAAATATAGTAACGTCAGTCCAGTAACTACAAATTAGGGCATAATTCTTATATATTCCCAAAAACTAAGGTCGTTTAATTTAATTATATTTAAACTATTTATACTTCAACATACCAGGAGGCAGATTTTCATCTTTTATCAAAATATTTAATTTATACTGAGAGGTTTAAAGTTTTATCAAATCCAGTCAAAGCAAACTTTTTATTGCAGGAAAGGATGAAGAAATGCTGAGTTTGGAAGTAGATAACAAACATAGTTATATTAATTATTACAGTATGGAATAATTACATATCTAAAGTACTTTCAGAAGTTTGAATTCTGAATATGTGAGGACAAAACTGGTGACAAAACCTCTCCTCTAGAGCTTCGGTCTCCACTCAACCCCTTCCCCATAGTTTTCTTAGCGTAGCAGTTGTAGCACAACAGCCTCATGACTGAGGACCAGCAAGACAGAAACGCTGGATGAGAGTTAAATAAAAAAAAAAAAAAAAAAAGATATGGGAATGTTTTCAAAGCCTAACCTGCCAGCTGCAGTGTGGGCAATCTGGATTTAAACCTAATAACAATTCCAACGTTTTTCGCAGGACTTCTTTGGAACAATTTATTGCCCAGCGAAATGGGCGAGTTCTGATGCGACTTATTTGTCCCCACAATGAGGTTTACTTAACTTTTCTACCACACAAGACTCACATGTAGATAGATTCCTAAAAATGTTATCAACTCAGATTAATCAAAATAACTGCACTGAAAATTCAGATATGTGAATAAAAAAGGCTAATTGTAACAAACGAGAAAATAAAGATAACCAGACTGCACATCAACACGTCTTTAGAAGGTGAACTGAGAAAACT
>NW_015151441.1:118966-128427 GCF_000732505.1 Cyprinodon variegatus
TTTTGACTTTGTGTGGTCGGGGCCTAAAACTCAGAGGAACATTTATGGACTACTGGCACATTTCCAGTAAAAAATCCCTTTATTCCTGAATAAGGCTGCATAGTACATAACATTTAGCTCCTCCACTACAGCAGAGTACAAAATATGGATATTTCAAAGAGTTGCTAGCATAAAATCATAAGGCTAAAAAACTCATGATCAGTGATATAAAATCAGTCGGAGGATGTTAGGGCCATAGACTAGGATTGATTTGAATTCTTTAAATGTTTTCTGATATCTTTCAGATTTGTTGGAAATAAGCAAAACAAAGAGAAAAATTTAAAGGAGCTAAAATATGTTCAATCTAACCCATGGCCGCGGAGTTGGTGAGAGGGAGATGAATTATTAATTATGAATATTTTGGAAAATCATTTTGACTTTTTTAAATTTTACCATTATGTGTATTTGGATTTTAATTTCATTATTTTGAGGCCTAATCAGCTGTCTTTGGGCAACGTCAAGCAAGCTAGAGCGTGGTTCCCCCTCGCAGACTAGTAAATTTACATCGTCTAATGACAGAAACGAGGAGGAAATATGGCACAGAAACGCATTTCACATTCGTCCGCTTATGAGAGACTATCTCTACGACCTCACAGCGCACCTGGACATTTGGACACCTGTAACAAGGCAGGGCACCCTGCCTGTAGGTAGAAGTAAGAGCATGGAGCTGCCATGCACTTTAATATCTATTCATGCAGTTTAACATAGTATTTTAAGTTTTATTTTGATCTTGTGTTCTTTGTGTAATGGATGAAGAGAACCGTTCAATAATGTTTCAATAGTATAATAATATAATAATTTCCTTGAGGTATGCGTAAAAGGATTGTGGAGCAAATAGTCACATTTGACATAAACACTCAGTTTCCTGCCAGCTGACATAATTGACGCTGTTATAGTGTTATTGTGAAATATAACTAGTAGCGCATATATTCACCTGAGAAATGATGATGTCTGTGTGTTACAGACCCTGGTTCCATGCACTGAAGTGTACATGACAATAAAGTAGTGAATCTCAATCCATTTACTTATTTATTTTTATTGTATTTTAAATATGGCTGCTCAGTGGTCAGATTCCCGGCCCAGGGTCTTTCTGCATGGAGTTTGCATGTTCTCCCTGAGCATGCGTGGGTTCTCTCCGGGTACTCTGGCTTCCTCCCACAGTCCAGAAACATGACTGTTAGGTTAACTGGCTTCTCTAAATTCTCCTTAGGTGTGTGCATGAATGGTTGTTTGTCTCTCTGTTGCTCTGAGATAGACTGGCAACGTGTCCAGGGTGTACCCTGCCTCTCGCCCGTATACAGCACCCCTCGCAACCCCGCTTGGGATTAAGCGGGGTTGCGAGGGGTGCTACATGATGATGTAATAGGCCTATAGGCTCATGGGTCTTTTTTCCACAAAAAAAAAAAAAAATACAAAAATTTTCACAGCACCACCTATTTAAAAGTCCTCCCAGTGGTCCTGATCCAACCTGTGAAACATTTGATCTTTTATCCAGAGTCAATTTCTGCTTTTTTCGCCCCTCTTCCAAAGAATCTTCTGTATTTATGTTGATGCTGTAAAGGTTTTTAACAGGAAATAGCAGAAAACTAATGATAAGCATATTAACTTAATCACTGATTTTGTGTTGTTTCTAGTGGATTGCTTTGGCCATGACTGCAACCAGCTGGTATTCTTTCAGTATAAAAACTCTGCAGAACTGAACGCTTCCACTGACTCTGTCTGATTTACCAACAGACAAAAGCTGGTCCTCATTTTAAAGATCAGGGCCAAAACAGCAGAAAGTTTCATATAAAACAAAAGGGCCAAACCACTTTCTATCCTCTGACCAGGGCCAAATTTAGGAAATGTGGGTCTCTATGCAAAGACAGGCAGGGGGCCCTCTGAACTAAGAAGACAACACATCAAACAGACCCATTCTACAGATAGAGAAATGTTAATAGAATAGACATCCATTATCTGTTCTAGGTTGTGTCCCTCTCTTCTTGTCCCTTTTCTTCTTGTTTTCCTCTCTATGTTTTGTACTCAGCTGACTTTTCATACTGTCTCTAAAGGAATGAAAGATTTTTTCCAAGCACTAAGCTCACTTAGCTGATTGCTGATTCTTCTGTCACCAAAAAGGCCAAAGTAAATAACCCAGTCCTTCTTTTCACTGTAGACAAGCCATGATCTGCTTATCTGTTCTCCATTTTTCATTTGGATGAAATAATAGCTGCATGAATCATGACAGCAGACAAGATAGAGGAGAGCAGGAGGCGGGTTTACCAATCTACTCGCTCTGGAGAGCAGAGTTCGCTGCTTTTAGATGTTGTCTCCAAAGTCTCCAGTAGTAGAAAAAAGTTGCTAGATATGGCACTAGGTGCTTTTTTTTTTTTATCAAAGTTCTAGAGGGTTCTGAAAAGTGGCTAAATATAGCGACTAAAGCGCTAAGTTGGCAACACTGCTCTTTGCATGGTTTGTTTTCAAATGGTTTGCTGCTGTCTGTTTGGACCTTTCTGAACATGTGCAGCAAATGGACTGATCCAATATGGTGGACACTGAATATTCTAAGCGTTCTGATGGCATTTTAGTGAAAGGATTTTTATCAAAAACATAATTAATGTGCAGAAATAATACATGTAAACAGAGTTTTATGGGGCCCCCAGGAACTTGTATTGCCTAATGGTAAATCCTCCTTCCTCTGACAACACTAGGAGCAATGAGAAGTCTTCCCTGAGGCGTTTAAGGCAATAAAACACAACTATGAGTTAGTAATACTTAACCAAGCAGCACATCCTAGTGATCCAAATATACCTTAATAGCTACACTAATATAAACGCTGCAGATGTGGCCCATTTTAAAACTCAAAATCTTAAGCTAAACTTTGAAGTGCATAGCAGCGACCTATGATGGGGAAAAAAAACACACAAAGAAAATAAATACAGTGTAAAGGAGCCAAATGAGTAAAGATGAGGAGCCCTGATTGATCCAAACCTACATCAGCATCTCGGTGTGATGGGAGGAACCATCTCTAGGCAACAGTCCTGGTTCCCAGTCCTCCCAGCCTGGAGAGGGGCTGGGCTGATGCGGTAGCTAAGCTAACGGCTAACGCTAGCTGCCATAGAGGATAAAATGATGGATGTCCACCATCCACAAAGAAGAACCAGGATGCTGGAGTGTGTTTGACGGCAGTTTTAACGCTAAACAGGAATCATAAAGCAATTCCCAGCCGATCGCTGTCCTCCTGAATTACAGCCCCACATTCATCTATCCATCCATCCATCCGCCTCCCTCCCTTTTCCTCCGCCGGCATCTGTCTCAGTCTGACAGGACTTCAGCTGGCGGCTGAATGCCGCTCCTATCGCACAAACCGATCAACCTTTTTTCTGATCAGACCACAGCGTCCATCAAACCCGCACTAACCCCGCAAACAGGACGCAGGGATGCGGGTATTGCTGCAAAGCTCCGCGATGCAAACGGCATCAGATGAAACCGTTGATTTCAAACAGCTCGGTCATCCTTATTTCCATAAGCAGTGATGAAGCCGAACACGCCTGTTCGGACCGTTCATCTGACGGCGGCCGGTCGGCCGTTTCCCTGCCTACCTCCCGGCTACTCTGAGCGACCGCTCTACCCCTGACATAAGCCTGCAGGTCAGCCCTGTTCTGCAGAGCAAAAACCCCGGAATGACCCCCAGATTCTTACCTCAGGCGGTGTGTCGAACCATGTTCCGTGGAGCAGCCATCTTCGGAACCCCTCTCTCCCTTCGTCCACACGAACCGAGCCCCCTCCTCCGGGTCAGGCGTTCGTTTTTACCAGTAGAAATCCAAACCGAATAAAGCTGTGGTTTTTGCCGTGATCCTGGCTATGATAGTCTCCAACCCAAGTATGGTATATTTTCTCTGGAGCTCAGGATGTCCCTCGACATGGACTTATTGCCGGTGCCGCACAGCTAGTAGAGCCCAGAGGTGGGCTGCCCACCGCTCTGCCACCGACAGCTCCTTTATTCTACGGACTTCATTCAGCTCAACAAGTCTAACCTCTAAAAAATAAACCACATATTAAGAACAGCGAGATAGGTCTTGGTTAATGACCCCGTCCGCCTTCTTATAGCTTTAAAAGGTAAAAAAGCTAACATTAGCTAGCTAACTAGTAGCTAGCATGTTAGCAATTTAATAAAACACTGCCATCGGAATTTGAAGACAGTCCGCGCGCGCTAAGATGCTTGACAGCCAGACTCAACCGGTGGAGCGGCCCTGTAATCGCAATGAAATAGCACTTTGTAGTTTAGCGGGCAGAGCTACGGCTAGCCCCGGTCTGCCCAGCCCCTCTGATGGAAATATCGGTCAAAGGAGAGGGGCTGCATTGAGCGCGCGCTCCCGCTCCGGCGCGCGCCTCAGACATTTCCCACAAAATGGCCGCCAAAACAAACCTGACGCCAACGTTTCCCAGCCGTTAGCAAAGGTAGCAGATGGGAAAGTTAGAGAGGTTCTCTCTGGATGAAGGCGCGCACTGCGGTCAGAAATACGGATTTATCAAGTCAAAAAAAAAAATTCACTAAAAATATAAAACGAAGCTGAAATTAAAGGTTTGTTCATCTGATGGATTCAGCAGCGTTCCGCCCAACGCCCCCCCCCAAAAAAAACAGTAAATTAATGAGCGTCAATTACTGCTGAAGAAATAACATTCAGAAATGTTTAAAAAAAAGCACAAACATTTATTCAAACATTTGCCTTTCAAACAGAAAAATAAAATACAAATTCTTCACCATATCAATCAGGACATTTTAGAATGAACAGAAAGTCAGAGTTCTTTATACATATTTTACCCATAAAATAAATGTCCTGTTTTCACACGAAAGCAATGTAGAGACTTCTGCAATAAACACAGAAATGCTGAAACCTGTAATTATTTAAATTCTTCCATGAAATTAAATGGGGGAAAAAAAAAAAAGTTTCTAGCCTCACAATATTGAGCAATTTTAACAGAAGCCAGTATAGTTTTGAAACAGAAATGTTTGTTAAACCAAACACATTTCCAAAGGTCGGCCTCCAAATGAAAGTTATAAACGCACATCGTTAAATTTAACCCAACTGACATCGTTCTATTCCACTTCCTCTCAAAGCATTTAAATGTAATCTGACACTAAATAAAATATAATTTGATATTTCTATGCAAATGAACACTGACTGCAGTAGAGACCGACCCTGAAACAGTTCCTTGAATTAACCAGTCAGTAAATCTAATCCGTCTTTCATCAGAAATGATGAGAACTAAAGGACTGGGGCAGGACTGTAGATCTGCCTCCTTCTCATCTTTGAGAAATCCAGGCCAGCAACTGTAGGAGAAAAGTGCCAGAAATGACTTTTCCCGACGTTTCTAAAGCAAAGTTCTCACAGTTATCGGTTTCTACAGTGCTGTACTTAGACTTTGGAGAGAATACAGATTTATTCATTTAAGATCCAAATCTATTGTATGTTAAGGTTTAAGATATATCTTAATTACCATGTATTAAACACAATCTAACCCTCAAAGTTATGTCATCTTTTTTTTAAGGCATAAAAAGCAGATGGGTCGAACGTTATTTTACATCAACATGTTAAAAATGACAAACTAAAGCGGACTATTAAAGAACATGAAGGTATTCCTGCGATGGAATCAAGAGTTGGAAGCGTATTTCAGGTAGACGGGGTGACTTGAAGGGGATTTCTTTGGAGTGGACAGTGATGGTGGGGTCACCTTCTGTCCATTTTCCACTCATTTCTTCTGTTTAGGTGGAGGTCTAAAAACAAAACAACAAAAGCATCATTATAGGGTTCACCTACTGCAGCCTGATGAAGAACACAGCAGGCGGCTCTATAGCAGCAATGCATTGTGAACAATTATGAAAATTAAAGTTTTTACTGAAGTTTAAATCCCCATATCAACTTCCAGGGACGTGGCTTTACCTGTAGATGCCCACCACCACAGCATGGTCCCTCTCATAGGGCTCCAGAGTCAGCTGTTCTTGAGGTTTCATGTTCTCAGCGCTCATTTTCTTCACCTCAGAAGCAAAAACTGCTTCTGGTGCTGCTGTCGAGTCGATGCAATTAGCCTAAAAGTAAAAGAAAAACCTTTAAAACTGTTCACATTTCTAAAATAAATAAAAAAAACACCCAGTGAAGCCAGGGCCCTGAAGTAGCACCTTATAAGCAGAGTTCATTGTTTGTAGATCGGCTTTCTCAAGGTTTCATCTTTCATTAGACAAGCTAACTGCTAAAAACAGAGTCCTGCAGCGTATTACATCTACTGGTAGAAAAAAAAAAATCCTGATATTTCATAGGTGCGAGTACAGGTATAAATTGATAAATGCGTGCAGTTATCATAGGGAGTTAGAGCATGACCAAACACTTTCTATATTTTCTTATTTACCAACTCTACATCTAAAAAAATTTATTGATTCAAGAAGCATACTGCGTCAGGCCAGCATACCCTTAGCAATAAGCATGCGTGCATGTTAGCGTCTATCAGTCCCATAGATTGTGCCAGTAGGCTCAGTAGGTTGTTATGACCAAGTGAATCCTAATTCTTAAGTAATTCCTTTCCAAATTCCAGTTGGGTTTTTTAATCTGAAAATAATTTCAGTAGTTCTTCATGTTGCCTGGCTATAGACTGGCGACCCGTCCAGGGTAGACCCAGCCTCTCGCCCGTAGACAGCTGGAGATAGGCACCAGCAGGGAGAAGCGTGACGGAAAATGGATGGTTCTTCATGTACTGGAGAAATAAAAATGTTCCGCATGTCGTTCATATTAAAAATACTAACTATACTAGAATCTTCTCCCTATAAACATTTAACTCTGAAAAAAATGCAGATCCTTCTTTAATAAGATCCTGTTCAAACAGAGCAGCAAGTTTTTTTTTTGTAAACTAATCTGTGTGGTCACCTTTTCTTGTTTAATGCACAAAACAAAAAAATAAAACAGCATGATTGTCTGTAAGGAGAGCAGACAGGTCTTATGTATAGGTATTACTATGGGTATGCCGGCCTGACGCGGTATGCCAAGCTGACAGAACACCCGGTTGCCGAGGCAGCAGCCTAAGCAGAGATGCCCAGTTAGATCCACAGGCGCCTCCTCCAGCTGCTCTGGGGGAGCAGGAGGCGACACCAGCCCAGCTCAGAGACAGTCCCTTCATCGTGTCCTGTGGCTTCCACAAGGCCTCTTCCAATGGGACATTCCTGGAGGGAGGCGACCAGGAGGCATCCGGAACAGATGCAACCTTAGCTGGCTCGTTTCGACGCGGAGGAGCAACGACTCTACTCCAAGCCTAACTGAGCTCCTCACCCTGATCTCATAGGGTGCGCCCGCCCACCCACCCTGCGAAGGAAACTCGTTTCGACTGCTTTATTGTTGATCTTATCTAAGAATATCCAGATAATTTTTTAAGCAGCGACTTTGGCCAATTTCCATCTGTGAATCAGTGAGCGCATCGTGCTGGTTGTGAGCATGAGGCAACGATCTTTAGTGACTGCAAAGCTGGGCATATACTATTTGTTTTTTTATTGTTATACGCAGCTACAGCTTAAACTGTACAACGAAACCACAGGTTTAAAAATTCAGTGTTCACAATGTACATTATATTGCAGATTGAGTAATGATTACTCACAGAAAATGTATCTAATCTAATACTTTATCTAGTTCCTTATAGAGCAGATTGACAAACAAAACATGATTTCTTTTATGTTAAATGTATATATATTTTTACAATCTTAGTATAATTCCTGCTCTAAGTGGGTCGCTCTGTCAGCTAAAGGCTTGTTTCACAGTCTCTAATCCCCAGTTAATCAATTACTAAATTATTCCAATAATTGATTAATCGGATTAAATGTTTCAAACTCAAAAATCACAAATCATCCTCTGCTGCACATCAGTTACTGGATCTGAATCAAACGTTTTTAAAGACATCTGAAACCAAAAAGGAGTTTATTCTCAACCTCCAGACATTCGTCTGGAGGTTTAATGTTCGTTCCACAGAGCTGTAGACAAACCTTTATGGAGATGACAAAGTGTCCTCCATTTTTCAGGAAGTTGTGAGCGTTCAGAGCAACAATCCTGGTCTGGTCAGGCTGCGCCACGTCAGCAAAAATCACATCCACCATGCCTGGAAAGAAAGGTTTCACTCAATATAGCACATGATTTGGTACCAGAGAAAATACATCCAACCAGTGATCTTCTTCAGATGCAATCATTCCCAAACGTCCCTTTAAATGGGGACCCATGTATGAGAGGCAGGAACGTCGCTTCTACGTACCGACCAGCATCCGGTATTTGTGCGGATGCCTGGCGTCTTCTATGATGGGAATGATGTTGGTGCGTTTCTTTGCCACATTCAGCAGATCTCGACCGGATCGATGGGAGAACTCCACTGCATAGACCAGCCCGTCCTGTGACGCACAAAGCAGCAGACCTTTAATCCAAAGCCTTTTAGATTTAAATCACAGAGCGCTGTTTTTACCCAAACAGCAGGCAGGTTAGACTGATGATGGTTAGTAGAAATTCAACAGCTTCTCTTTAGTTAAAACAAGAAGATTTAGTGTAAAATAATGGTTAAACATTTATAACTGGAGCTACACATTTTGCTCCATTGCCAAACTAAAATCCAAACACAGGAAGTCCTGCTAACATTAACAGAAGAGAGGAAGGGTTTAATAAATCCAAGAATACAATGAACCAGTCTTTGCATATTTCGGGGTGATTCTGCAGTCGTGTGAAAATTTTTTGATCAGGCTGACTTTACACCTGATGGTGCGTAGTGTAGCGTACAGGGGGTAACGAGGTCACAACCACCTCCCCATCAGGAATCGTAAGGTCAAGGGAAAATTTTAGGCGGACGTTGTGAGGAGGTCGTGGACAAATCCTGCTGTGGAAGCAGAGCTACAAGCCGATTTAGCAGAACCTCAAACACTGAACATATGCAAACGGGAGTTCTTCTTATTCCAGATTAACAAATCCACCCAGGCCCACCTCTCAGCGCCGAGTCCAACGTGGGTTTTGGATGTGCAGTGTGAGCAGGTGGAACGCATCAGAGCGTCGGGTTTCGTCTTACTGTGTGAGCTGGAGCTGCGTGCAACGATTGAAAATATCGCACAATGTAAGGCGGCAGAAAGGTCATCATTAACGGTTTGGCGAGTGGAGAAGGAAACTTGATTTATTATGTAAAGATTAACAGCAAATCAGCTGCAACGGAATCATGAAGATGTAGTCAAAAAGGGACAGAAACGTAAAAGGCAGCTTTGTGGGTTCCACTGTTTCACGTTTTGGATTTAAATCTATACGTTCAGTTTTAGGCGCATGATGACACGTGGCTCTGAGATAATGACTGCAGCTCTGCTTTCTAGTCTAACTGCAAGGTGAGGAGGCGTTCTGGTAACCTGAGTCGCTACCCAATCCGTCCCGGAACATGCTAAA
>NW_015151441.1:128689-130678 GCF_000732505.1 Cyprinodon variegatus
AAAATGTAAAAAACATAAAAATTGTCTCGCAAAAGTCATACAACATTTTACAGATGTGTATTACTATTCTTTAGCGAGTTATGGATAGAAATTAGTAGTTTTAGTACCATAATTATATTACGTATGGACACCCGGATGTATATCTGTTTGCGCAGAACGGATCGTGCTTCCGGGACGGATCGGGTAGAGACACCCTGGAACCCTTACATTAAAAAACCTTTATGAGCCATCTTTCCTGCAGCAGAGCATCAGTGCTTTAACTGTCCTGACATCATTCCAGCTTCCACCATATGGGAACCTACATCCAGACCACACGCTGCAGAAGCAGCTAGTTTACATTCAAAGTCACTGGTTGCGGCGCAGCAAAAGGTCCAGGTTTAGAGCAGCAGGAGCAGCGTGTCACGAGCTTCTGACCTGCTTCAGAAGCAGCAGATGCTGGAGTTGGAAAAATTTAACTTTAGCTGCTGGACGTGCCACTTCAACCAATCAGAGAGGCTGATCTGGGAGCTGGCAGGGAGACAGACAGCACTGCTGATGCAGAGCGCTATGATCACTCCTCTAACGCCTATATTTACTTAAAATGTAGAAAAATGCCAGCAAAACATGTCTGCTTTTATTATCCTGCTGCCTGCAGCTTGGATTACACACATTAAGAACGCCTTCCGTGAACAGCAGTGGAAAACCGCAAATATGCAACGGAGCAGAGGATACTGTTGGACGGGATTCCCTGAGAACCGCTGGTGTACGGGGGTCTGATGCTCCGACGGTGAAATAATATTTGAAGGCAGGATGGTTCTCTGGATGAACTGACTGCACAGATGGAAAACATCCTCAGACTACTTTTTACCCATTGATCACAGCAAATATAGCTGCTGATGTTCCAGCCAAAGAAAGGATAGCTCCGCCCAACGCGCATCAGACCCACCTTCCACCCTGCAGCAAAGAAGCTTCGGCCGCGCGTCAGAACTAAACTTGTAGAAGCATCAAAAATGAAGCAGCACGCCAGTTTTTGCTGCTTCTGCTGCGTACGGGCTGAAGGTAGCATGAGTGAGAGGGAGCGTGGAAAACAAGTCTGGGTACTTAACTGTGTGCTTTGCTCTGCAACCTTTGGTTCAGACCGTCTGTGTTACTGTTACTTAAGGCTGGATTATGAATTCATTTATAACTATTAAAATTTGGCATTTATGAAAATTAAACTCTGAAAATTCTGATTTATCTTCCTTTACCCATTCAGTCCTTTTCTAAACGGGCTTACTGGGTAAAACCAGCAGCATTGTTTAACTACAGGACCGACCAGCTGGTTCACAGCCTGGATTTAAAATTGGGTTAAACTCTCAGCAGCGTTTCCAAGTCATTTTCGGGGCCGTTATTCTTATACTCACTGGTCCAACAATGTCCGACACGTGGGACACGGTGGTACCCGAGGCAGCGCCCAGGTACATGACCTTGGCTCCGGGTTTGATGTGGATCTGGTCAATTCCTCCTAAGATGGCTGCCGCCAGCTTGGAACGAAAAGGATTCCATGCTCTGTATTCGATTTTTGTCTCTCCTTCCTGCAGAAAAGGCATCAAATCAAAGGTCTGCAACAAAAAATCCCAACATTCTTTACTGGAGGTCAGACTTTACCTCGACGCTCATCCTCTTTTCTCCATACACTGATTCCCCCACCACCATGTTTTTGGTTACCAGGGCATCCTCCTTCCCCCTGCAGATAAAGACCCCTGACACACACACACACACACCTATTAATGCAAACCTATGCACTGTAGAAGCACCACAAACAAACAATAAAATACCACAGCTACATTTTGTTTCTACACAATTTCCAGTGTTTAGAGTCAGAGTTAATTATGAAAAGAAAAGGTTCATAAACCGCTATGTGACTTTAGGCATGGTACATCGATTTAAACATTATGCTGCTATAGGCTTAGAATGCTGGAGGACATAGGGACCCTGTTTCATCATTCTATCTCTATTCTCCCACTCTGC
>NW_015151441.1:131338-134841 GCF_000732505.1 Cyprinodon variegatus
ATGCAGCAATCAACTGGCTTTCCTTGGATAGAAAACTTTGAATCAATCTGACTGGATGATCTTGTTGAACTGTAAAGTGCCTTGAGATGACATGATGTGAATTGGAGCTATAGAAATAAACTGAATTTAACTGAAACATTTTGACAGGATGTAAAAATGTGAGGAGATCATAATCACTTCCTCAGGTATAGAAATATGTTGGATAAAAACCTTCATGTCTGTGAGGCTCAATCAGGACCTTCTTCCCTCCTCCAAAGCCTCCTCTGCCACCACCCCTTCCTCCTCCTCTGCCTCCTCTTCCTCTTGGGGTGCCTCTGCCACCCCCACGGCCACGAAATCCTCCACCGTCTGGAGACCTAAATCCACCACCTAAAATAAAAACACATCATAGTGTCTGATGTCCACTGTGCATCATTTCAGGGATGATATGTATACAAACAAGTCTGCTTCCAGAAATGGCCGTCAGACTAAACTTCCTTCAACTCACCTCTTCCTCCTCCACGTCCACCCCGGTCTCCAAACCCGCCTCTGAAGCCGCCGCGGCCCCCGCCTCGTCCTCCTCTGTCTCCACGGGGAGTGAAACCTTAAACACAAAGGTGTACGTTTTAATTGGATGAACATGAGCTGCAGCCAAGCATCAGACCAGATCGTCTCAGTTTTTTTAACTAAATGTTTTAAAGTCATTTTCTGCCATCTAGTTATTGATTACTAGACTGAAATTAAAAAAGCAGATCCATCACAGCTGAATAAATCAAAGCCTTGTTACCCGGGTGTATTTAAACCTGATGGCATGGCGTTTAATTCGACTTGGCTGTGACGGAGCAGGGCTGCATCTAAACCCTGCAGGACGGTAGATCAACAAGACCAACGTTGGAGGAAAGAAGTACTTTACAAGAAGAAGATCCTTCCTGCCTACAGCTATGAACACCTAAAACTGCTAAAAAAAAAAAAAAAAACTAACATTTAGTTTTATTTCTCTTTGGGATTCATAAGTATTTTTTAAATGAATGGCATGAGGTACAGGCACAGCCCACTTTACAGAAATAATGTTTTGGTTTGTATGGTGGTTCATTAGAAAATAGAAAATCCCTTTATTGTCCCACAATGGAGAAATCGTAGTGTTACTGCAGCAACTGATCGCAGCAAACATGGTCACAAACGTGGGCCTTTAAAAGTGTATAAAAATAACAGAATCAATTAAAAAAAAGAAATAAAAATAGATAAAACATTGTACAATGTTTTACAAATATAAATACTGTGCAGTCATCCGAATAATAAATAATCAACACACAGCTGCAGACATTTCTACAGTAGTAGATATGAGAAAATAGCAGCAACACCAGAGATGTGCAAAATGACATCACACATGTTTTTAGCTTTGGCTTTTCAGGAAGTTACAGATTTTACTGCTGGGTTTGAACATCTGGATTCAGAACAGAGGTTCAGACACCACATGGGAAGAGTGGCGGCTTTCCGTCAGACCAGCAGACCCATAGCAAATACCCGTTTATCCATTTAGTTTTGGATGGAAAATAGATTTTAAAGAACCTCAGTGAGCATAGATCACTTTAGTCAAGCAAAAAAACACAAAAACTATTCAATTACACTTAGTTTCTGGTGGGTTTTTTTAAGCATATGGCGATCTGGCCTTAAACTGTTTTATTATGTAAATGACTAAAGGGATACACGCCCATTGAGGTAGTTTAAAGTCTATTTTTCGTACAAAACTAAAGGGATAAACAAATCTGAGGTCTTGTGTGTTGATTATAGGTATGCTGGTCTGACAGAACAACGGCCGATTGGTTAGGGCATAGTGTTTGTAATCCTGAGGTTCTGAGTTTGATCCCCCACTCCCACAGACTGCCACTCTGGGTCTCTGAGCAAAGACCCTTAACCCCACGCTGCTCCCTGGGCGCCCCATGATGGCAGCCCACTGCTCCCTGAGGGGATGGGTTAAATGCAGAGGTGAATTTCTTCAAAATGAGATCAATTGTTTTCCACCCAGGATAGACTTCTTACTGTAGAAACAGGAGGTAGATGCTACAGTCTGCTGTGTTCAGATCAGTCATTCTGAATTCCCAGCTTAAATAATACATTTAAAAAGGGGCAGGTTATTTTCCCCAAAAATAGAAATATTTACAGGTTGACAGATTTGATACTTGAGAGAACAAAATGTAAGAAAAACAGGTACACGTGTAAAAGGCCCAGAGTTAGATTAGCTTTAATCCAACCACAGATGTTTGGTTTAGATGAGGAGAAATCAACCGATGGAGATTCAATTAAATGTAAAAAAAGAAAACCAGGTTTTATTCCTCATCATTTCAACTGTTTGCCATTTTACACCGTCTACATTTATCATAGATTTCCTACATAAAGTTGGTCCACTATCTGGACCCTGTATGTTTCATTTAATCATTACAGATTAACTAAGGAGATTTAAATAAATTAGTTAATTTATGTTCTGGCATCCAAACAGCTAAACATCGGCTCCCTTTGAAGACAGAAGGATAGGTTTTAATTTAAAGTTGACCCTCAGAGGCCCCAAACATTTCCACCGGAATCCTAACAGGCTGCCCACGTGCTCAGCAACACGAGGGGCCCCTGGCCCCCAGCCTAGACTTTACTTTACCGATATAAACAGGATAAAAACGATTAAAAAACTTATTCAATAGTATTCAAATCCCAGCGCGAAGCTAGGGTCACAATGCCGCGCCTTATTTTCACCATTAAACACTTTTGACCATGTTTAGGGGGGCTGCCTGGTAGGCCGTCATGTCTGCAGCCAAACAGCCTGAACACCTTGAGACTAAAGCGGCCTCGCGCGCAGCTACTTTACCTGGTTTCATGTTAGCTGAAGATTAGCGACCAAGCGACGGACTGGAAACTTCTCCTGATGCCGCTTCAATTCTGCCTCCAACACTCAAAGAAACACGTGTGGAGCTCCTGAAAGGAAGGACTTCTTCTTCTACTGCCTCTTCTTCTTCTACTGTTTGTTTAAGCGGCTGTTGAGCAAACAGCGTAATGGCGATTTACCGCCACCTACTGGTAAGGAGGGGGTAACTAATGTCGCCTAAGAAAACAGGAAAGAGAAGAGAAGAGAAGAGAAGAGAAGAGAAGAGAAGAGAAGAGAAGAGAAGAGAAGAGAAGAGAAGAGAAGAGAAGATATGTTCCTGGCCTGATCCTGGATCCTTGCTTCCCTGAGCAAAGCAGACCATTGTCTGTGGCTGTCCAGCCTGGACCCAGAGAGAATGGTTTTATTCTGAACCACAAAGCTCTTTACCAACAGCTGCATTAAAGCAATAAACCAAAGACATCTTCAGAACCGGCCGGTCTGCATCTGGACAGAAAAGCTTCAGATAAAAGCCCCCAGTGGAGGACTTTATACAAACCTCCAATCAAGAAACGATCTGGTGATCTCCAATGGAGGATTTTACACGGCGCCATCATCACAAACTCATTTTTCTCGGTTATTAATGGGGGTGTTTTAAACCAGTATCCTTTCT
>NW_015151441.1:135742-137377 GCF_000732505.1 Cyprinodon variegatus
GATAGAGTAGTTTATGGTGGTGATTCTTTGGCAGCCCTTCACAGTATCCAAAATATAAAATCAGAGAGAGAAGATCTGTTATTTAAAATTCATCAAAGTTTGTTAAGAACACAAAAACTTTATATTAATGTAACATTTTATTGGATTCCGGCCCATGTAGGAAAAAATGGAAATGAAAGAGAAGATCAAATAGCTAAATAGTCAGTTAGAAGAAATTATATTATAAACTTACCTTATGGGAAAGGGGAAACTTTCTAGGGTTCCAGTTTGTGGGGGTTGTTTTTTTTTTTTTTCAGTTCCTCCGTGCATCCACCAGATGGTGCCATTGTTCTCTGCTGGTCCGGAGGGCTTCATGTTCTTCTCAACCTCTCACACCTGCAGCGTATTGGGTGATCACTTCCTGAGGAGTATTTAGGCAGCAGACTGTCTTCACTTCCTTGCCAGAGTGTTTACAAGTATTGGGTACTCTAGCCCCTCAGAGTTTGCAGAGTCATTGTTTGAGTTTTTTGCTTCTTCTGAGCTCCAAGCGCTAACCGGCAGGATATCTCCGGCAGGATATCACAGATCCACAGATCCAGACCCTTCTAGTCCAGTAAGGGACTCTCTCGTCACACTGAGAAAGGGAGACAGATCTCCTCATCTGAACGCCGTTCACTTCAGGAACATTGTGACAGTCTGCTCAGCCGCTCCTCAGGACCACTATAGTCTGCCGGTCTGCCCTCCAATGAACAACACCTTCTACAGAGCAAGCCTCCACACAGTGAGTCAAAGTCAAACCTTGAATTCTAAAATTCGGCCAGTATCTCCACAGTCCTTGAACTCACCACTCTGATCGCCTCCTAGAGCTTCAGCTTCCGGTTCACCAAACCGCTGGAACCTCCCCAAGCTGAGAAAACCCAGTTTAGTCTCTCTAAGAACCTCCTTTGTTTTGTCTCTTTGAGTGCCGTACCTACAATAAACTGTTAAACTTTTTTCCGTGCCTCCGAGTGGTGTTCTGCATGTGGGCTAACCTAGAAACCCATCATGACAAAACTAAGCCAACAATCAAAATAGAAATAAAGAAAAAATGTCAGGATAGACAGAACATGGATAAAAGAGGAAGAAATTATTATGGTGTGCAGAAATCTATTAATGCCAAGGGTGTGATTAGAAAGAATCAAAGAAAGGAGACTATTTTGATACGACTAAAGTTTGATCATAGTGGGTAAAATAAAACATTACTTTTATTAAGAAAAAGTAAAACAGATGAGTGTAGAATGTAAAGTAATAGAAAATGTAGAACATACAGTATATTACTAAATTGTAGGAAATATGATGAAGGGATAATATTAAAACAAAAGACAAGACAAATGGGAAGGGAGTGGAATCAGGAAGGATGAATAAAAAACAGGAGAGGAGATAAAGAAAATGCAGGAAGTTGAAGCTTCAGTCGCTTTAGCTAGTAACCACTGATTAGGCCCGAAATCTAGGTGTAGTGCTTGATTCAGACTTGAACCTCCAAAAGCATTTAAAGACAATTACAAGGTAGGCTTTCTATCACCTGAGGAACATTTCCAGGATTAAAGGACTAATGTCTCAGCATGATCTGGAAAAACTAATCCATGCGTTTATTTTTAGTTGAATTGATTACTGCAA
>NW_015151441.1:137952-148345 GCF_000732505.1 Cyprinodon variegatus
TATTTTATTGGAGCCAATTCCATCCTACAACAGGACAATGACCCTAAGCACACCTCCAAATTGAGCAAGAACTATTTAGAGCAGAAGCAGGCAGCTGGTATTCTATCTGTAATGGAGTGGCCAGCGCAGTCACCAGATCTGAACCCCATTGAGCTGTTGTGGGAGCAGGTTGACTGTATGGTACGCAAGAAGGGCCCATCCAACCAATCCAACTTGTGGGATTGGTTGCAGATAACCTCAACAAATTAACAGCTAGAATGTCAAAGGTCTGCAATGCTGTAACAGCTGCAAATAAAGGATTCTTTGACAAAAGCAAAGTTTGATGTAAAAAAAATCTTATTTTAAATACGAATCGTTATTTCTACCTTGTCAATGTCTTGACTCTATTTTCTATTCATTTCACAACGTATGGCGGTGAATAAGTGTGACTTTTCAGGAAAACACAAAATTGTCTGGGTGACTCCAAACTATTGAACGGTAGTGTATATACAACAAGATTTAAAAATATGTATGTATATATATACACCTAAATAGAGAGAGAGGGATTGATATAATAGTATAGAGATTGTGTATATAGATATGGGTATATGTATGTATATATGTATGCGTATGTGTGTATGTACGTATATAAAATCATCACATTGATATGGCTCATGCTAGTAGGCGGCATTATGCACGTAAAATTCAAGGTTGCAATCTGCTATTAAACTAATAGAAGTAGAAGAAGAAGAAAAGGAGGACACAATTAAAAGTAATGGTGAATAAAACCCAGCAACAAGCATAATAAAGAACTTCTGGGAATAATCCAAATTTAGAAGGAAGAACTTTGGCTGGACAGGAAACAAATACGCTAAAATATGAGTTAGATGATAAGACATTCTCTAAAAATAACCCAATCAGTGCTGAGCCACCATGGCTGTTTCCTGAAACAAAAGTTGACTTGAAAATACACGAAATGAAAAGAGAATGGAAACATAATGAAGTTGGGTTAAAACTAGCCTATATATTAGACAATCGTATTCTAGTTATTTAAAATTTTACACGGATGGTTCAAAAAATTCAAATGGAAGTGTGGGAAAATGGATATTATCTCCTGAGTTTAATATATGCATCTGTAAAAGATTAACGGACCTTCTGTCTGTATACACAATTAATAGTTCAGTGGGTGGAGGAGGTCAGAGCAGGCAGGGTGGTTATATGCACAGATTCTAAAGCTAAAATAGAAAGCATTCACTCAGAGCGAAACTATAGGAAAGACTTTGTCTTAGAAATTCAACAGAGTTTATTCAGGTCACTTAGATATGGAATAGATGTTGAGTTGTGTTTGTAAGAGCAGCACATGAAGGAGTGAGAGGAAATGAAACAGCAGATAATCTGGCTAAAAAGGCTTCTGGAAACAGATTACGGTTCAGATTCCATTTGGAAAAGGGGGAAGGGAAATCAGTCGTTAAAAAGAAAGAAACAGAAAGATGACAAAAAAAAATATGGGCTGAGGATGAGAAAGGAAAATTATATAAGGTTCAAAAATCTGTAATATTTAAAAAATATGGAGAAAGAAGCAGAAGGGAAAAGATCATCTCCACTAGACTAAGAACTGGACACACCTACTGGAATGAGTTTTTGTTTATACTAGGGAGGAGAAATACTGATTTATGTGAGGATTGTGCAGGAAAAAAAAATGTTGATCATGTTTTGATGAATTACTCTAAATATGCAACTGAAAGAGAGACGATGAGTGAAGTAATTAGGAAGAAAGGGAGAGAATGGAGCATTAAAGGAATTTTAGGGACAGATGGAGATAGGGATGAAATTAAGGTCATTGATAAAGCATAATTTTTATTTTTACATAACACAAAATAAAAAAATAGAATATATTAGGTGAAACTTAAGGCTAAACACCCTTGTACAGTAGGTGGCGGTATGCATCTATAAGTTTCTTGCAATCCAGCAATCAAATGAAAGAATCCCTCCCTGGATCATACCTGATACTACAGTGGATTTGACACGTTAGAAAAGAAAAAGGAAGACAATATTAATCATGAACTGATGCAGGAATATTTGAATAGTTATTATGGTTATATTAAAATATATACAGATACATCTAAAAGTGTGAGTAAAAGGCGAGGTATTGCATTTTATGTTCCAGATTTCAATATCAAAGTAAATAGGAGAATAAATAATGAATTATCAGTATATACAGGAGAATTATTAGCAATATTATTAGCATTACAATGGATAGAGGAAGTGAGACCGTTAAGATCAATTATATGTTCAGATTCGAGTTCAGCTTTAATCAGTATACAAAATCATAGTTTGGAAAGTAGATCAGACATTTTAATTGAAATACAGCAAGTTTTCTATCAAGTTCAAATGATGGGTGTTAGTGTTATATTTATTTGGGTGCCAGCACTTATAGGGATTAATGGAAAGGAAATTGCAGACAAAATTGCTAAAACCATTGATATGATGATTAAGTTAAGTAAGACAGAAATTAAAAGTATCATCAAACAAAGGATGAAGGAAAGGTGGTAAAAAGAATAGCAAGAAGAAAGGAGAGGAAGAAGGTTTTATAGGATTCAACAGAAAGTCGTAGAAATGAGGAGAGCAGAGGAGAGGAAGCAGTTATTTCAAGACATGGATTTGGGCATACAGGATTAAATAATACATTATTCAAAATAGAAAAACATGTCAGGCAAATGTCAACTTTGTGGACAAGACAGTAGAACATGTAGTGATGTTTTGTAAGAAGTATGAAGAAGAAAGAGCCCTGCGATGGACTGGCGCCCTGTTCAGGGTGGACCCCGCCTCTCACCCGTAGACAGCTGGACATAGACACAGGAAACTCCGATTGGCACAAGCGTGTCAGATAATGAATGGATGGATATTCTGCAGAAAAAGTCAAAAAAATGTTATCAATATTTCTTTAAATATTTAATAATAACAGAAATAATTAGGAAGATTTAGTATTTGTAAAGTAATATTATAGATATATTGATAAATAAATCTTTATCTGTCTGTACAGTGTCCTTGGGTGTTTTGATAAGGCGCTTTCAAATAAAATGTATTATTATTATTATTATTATTATTATTGTTATTATTATTATTATTATTATTTATGAATAGGGCCATTCTGATCCACACTCCTCACCGGTTGGTAGCAGTAATGCACCGAAAAGTTGTTTGCCAAGACAAGGCCATCAAATGAAAGGCTTCTGTTATTAACGGTACTGACCAGGTGAAACAAAAAACAGAAAAAAACAAAATTATCGTGAAAGGGGCAAAAAATTCTTGTCTGCAAAGGATCTTTCTTGGGAATTAATAAACAAAAAGCTTGAGACTGACGGTAAAACAGGGGGAGGGAGAAAATGATTCTCCTCCAATGAAATGCTAGGAGCTTAATAAGCAATGGACCAGAGTTTAAATGTTCTATGAATTATTTGAAAAATAAACCCGATATTATCTGTGGCTTAAAAACAGCATTAGATTTTGTGATAAAAGTAAATGATAGTGTACGAAGGGACAGGGAACAGGGAAATGGGGTGGATGTATAAAACAGGGAATTCAATATAGATTTATAGGAAAAGGGAAAAAAAATTAGAATGGATAGCTGTAGAAATTTAGATTAAAAATGGAATTATTAAAATATTAAATTTCTATAATCCTTTTAAAAAACTTTGTTTAGAGGAAATTGGTGAATTAAGTGAAAATATAAATGATAAGGTTATTTGTTGTGGAGATTTTAATGCTCACAGCACACTTTGGGATAATAGGAATGATTCAAATGGAGAGGTGATAGAAGAAATAATGGATATAAAGGATCAGGTTTGTATTAATGATGGAAGTACCAGAATTAATATTAGCAACGGATCAGAATCAGCAACAGATCTTACATTATGTCTAAAGATATTGCAGGAATCAGTAATTGGAAAGTTTGAAAATACTAAACCATAGGAAGTGATCATTATCCAATACTAATAAAAGTGGGCTTTGAGGTAGAACAAAGTTATATTTAAGGTTTTTTTGCAAATGCTGATTGGAAAAATATAAGAGAATTAGCGAAGTAGAAATGCAAAAGGTTCATATTAATTCAGATGTTGATAACATAAATGTTTCTGTTTGTGAAGCTATATTAGTTGCAACTCAACAATCTATCCAATGGAAAAAAGGAAGCGGGAAGAAGAAAATATGAATGAACTCTTGAAATAAAGCATTTCGAATGTTAAAGAAAAATCTGAATTTTCAGTTGTTTATTGAATATAAAAGATCACAAGCTCTTGTCAAAAGATCTGTAAAATTTGCAAAAAGGATTTACTGGCAATCTTTTTATTATTCAGTTGGTAGAGAAACTAAAATTTCAAATATCTGGGTTATGATAAAAAGAATGAATGGAATTAAGAGAGAATGTGGATATCCAGTTCTGAAAGATTTAAATATATATGCTGTGACAGAGGAGCAGAAAGCAGAGATGTTAGTGGAGAAGTTTGCTAAAATTCACAGCTTAAATAATCTAACTGAAAAAGAAATAAGGGAAAGAGAATGCACAATTAATGAAAACAGTCAATTATTAGTTAAAAGTGTAAACAGTAGTGACTTATTAAATGTTCCTTTTTCTTTTGTAGAACTGAAGAATGTTTTAGAGAAATCCAATAATTCATCTCCAGGTAAAGATCAAATTTCATAGATTATGATAAATCAGTTAAGTTATTCTTCTAAAAGTGTTTTATTGGATTTTTAAAACAAGATATGGGAAGAGTGTCATTTACCTAAAGCTTGGAAAAAAACAATTATTATTCCTATTTTAAAGTCAGTTGAAGAAAGATCAAACCCAGGGAGAAAAGATAAAATATTTATCCAAATTTCAAAGTGGATTCAGAAAAGGTAGAAATAACATGGATCCTGTTCTATACGTGGAACATGAAATTAGGGGAGCACAGGTTAATACAGACAATATGGTAGCTGTTTTCTTTGACTTCGGTTATGATATGAGGTGGAAGGAAGGTTTTATGATACAATTAAAGAAGATGGGAATCGCCGGTTCAATGTTCAAGTAAGAATAGGAAAACAATTTTCAGGAAATATTTATCCTGAAAATGGTATTCCCCAAGGAAGCATAGTTAGTCCATTATGATTTTCTATAATGATTAATGATATGTTTGAAGATGTTGAGAATGAAATGGGAGTTTCTTTATTTGCTGATGATGGAGCAGTTTGGAAAAGAGGTAAAAAAATGTGATTTCTTAGTTAAAAAAGGTTGAAGAAGCCATTCATAAAATAGAAGACTGGTCCTTTAGATGGGGATTCAAGATCTCTGTAGATAAAACAAAAGTTTTGTTTTTTACTAAGAAAAAAGTTTCTGAAGATATAAAGATAAAAATTTATGACTTAGAAGGGGTAAAGCTATTTAAATTTTTGGGCATATGGTTGGATGAAAGACGTAGTTGGAAAGTTCTAATTAAAAAGATGATTGATAAATGTAAAAGAGTTCTAAATGTTATGAGATGTTTGATTGCGAATGAGTGAGGAGCTGAGCGGAAAGCATTGAAATCAGTTTATACAGGTTTAATTAGGTCCGGTTTTATTATGGATGTAGTGCTTTTGGTTCAGCATTAGAGTCATTACTTAAATTGGATATTGTTCTGTATCAAGCATTGAGATTATGCACATAAGAACAACATCAGCATTACAGGTAGAAATGCCACTACAGTGGAGGACATTACAATTACTTTCTACTTATTGGTTTCAGGTAAAGAATCATTGTGAAACTCATCCATGTCAATATATTTTAAAACCATGTTGGAAAAAAGGAAAGAAGAAATTAAATTCCTTTGGATGGTCAGCAGATAATATTATAAAAGATCTAGAATTATCTCATATAAATGTCAGTAAAACAGTTATTAGGTCATTAATTCAGCCATCATTGTTGCCTAATATAGTTACTGATTTAACTTTGCTGTTTAAACGGAAAAACAAGGAGAATATCTCGGATTTAAATATGGTTCAGCAATATTTAGATGAGAAATATGATGGGTTTGTTAAAATTTTACGGAGCTTCAAAAGATCCAAATAATAAGAATGGTGTTTCGTTTGTAGTTGCAGAATTTTATATTTAATCAAGTAAGAGAGTCAGTGACGGAGTTTGAGTCTACACAGGAGAAATGTTTGGGATCATGTAGGCCTTGGAAGGGAATGAAGAAATCCGTCCATTAAGAAGCATAGTTTTCTCTGATTCTAGTTCAGCGTTATTTTCATTTAAACACAGTCACTCAGACAGCAGACCTGATATATTAGCAGAAATTCAGCAATTATTATTTAGAATTCAAGCAATGTGATTAATAGAATAATAAAAATAATATTTTATTTGGATTCCTTCTCATATGGAATAGAAGGGAATGAGATGGCTGATAGATGTGCAAAACAAGCAAGTAAACTTATGGTAGTTTAATTGATATAATAAGTCAATTTAGTAAAGTTTAAATAAAATCAGTAATTAAGGAAAGGATTAGATCAAGATGGCAGAAACAGTGGGAAGAAGAAATAACTGGTAGATTGTTGTATAATATTAAAAGAAACTTGGCTTTATTAGAAAAACAGAAAGGAATAGAAAGGAGAAAAAGATGATATGAAGGTTATGGTTTGGCCATCCAGGTTTAAACAGCACATTGTTTAAAATAGGGAAACATGATACAGCGAAGGATGATTTTTGTTTTCAAGCAGAAACAGTGAAGCACATTATACTGTTTGGCACTAAATATGTCAATCAGATAAATTAATTAATAAACAGATTGCAAGTCAATGAATTAAAGTTAAACTTAAAATACATTTTAAACTTGGATTCTAAATCTAAGGGTTTTTTATGGAAGCCCATTTCCGCCACTCTGTAAAAAAAGAAAAAAAAAAGATCTCATAATAATGAGAGAGATTTTTTTTCATTATAATGAGACGCTAACTCAATATAATGAGATATATTTTTGTCTTTTTTTTACAAAGTGGCGGAAACGGGCTTCCATAGTTTTTCCTTATTATTGAACTTTGTTAAAAGACAAATTTGTTTAAGAGGATTTATTTATTATATTTTATTTTTTTTAGTTTACTGGATATTGAATTACTTTATTCACGATTCACCCTCCATTTCAGTTGGTGGCAGTAATGCACCAAAAAGTTGTTTGCAAACCACCATAAAGCACAAGAAGAAGAAGAGAAGAAGAATGAAATGAAAGAAGAAGAAGAAGAGGAGGACACGTCACTGAGGTTAACCAGGAGAAAGAAGATGGCTAGCTCTGGCACTTTCCGCTTGTAAGTATGTGTAGTGAGTTCACTGTGTGTCCGTGGTGAGTCAGGCGGTCGGGGGGCTCTGGGGGGGCCTCACCGGGTCGGTACCGGCTCTGCTGGCCTCACTGTGGTTAGAAATGGGGGGTTTCCTGCAAGGCTAACGGAACAGCTGACACCGGAGAAAGTTTGGTTTCTACAGGTTGTTTCTGTTTAAAGTCACCAGTAGAGCAGAAGGTTCTGGGAGCTGATGGGTTCCTGCAGTCCAAGCAGAGGGAACCAACAGCTGCTCACTATGTTGTCTGAAACAGTTCCTACTCCTCCAGCTGTGGGACTGAATCCCAAACATTGTTGTTGATGTGTTGCAGGTTCACCACAGCAGAAAGCTTCTTCATAGAGCCATGTGAGGAGGCCTGCTCTGATGTCCTGCTCATTGACAGGGTTTCTACTGACATGTGTCTGACCGGTAAGAAATGCTTCTGCTCAGCTGCTTCAGTCCTGGATGCTTTCAGCAGGAAACCTGCTGCACAGCCAGCAGCTCACTGATTCACACAACAACAGGATACATAGAATCTTTTTCACCTTTAACATCCCTTTATTTACACAATCCAAACAATAGAATCAATTGATGCAAAACAAAGTTAGTTAAAAATCATAAAAGCAAGTTTTGGCTGAAAATCATGAAATGAGGAGCTTGTTAAATCGTGGTTCTTCATCATCTGACGGAGTAAATAAAATGTTGTTAAAACTCCACAGCTGAACAAAATTCTCCATGTTCTGTGGAAGTGAAACCAGCCTTATTCTTGTTTCAAAGGGGTGATAGAATGATTCTATGGGGTATTTGGTCCTTTAGGTCTCTGAATAGGGTGTGTAACATTGGTTGGGCTGAAAATGGCATATTAGCTGTTCTATGAGCCCTAATGCAGCCTGGTTAAAAGCCCTAGAATGAAACGACAGGTTTTCTTCCTTTTATTGTATGAATAATTAGAAGAGCTGTGCTCTGATTGGTTGGTTTACAACGAGCCAAGCTGCTGAGCAAAGATGCATCATAGCAACAAGCACTCACTCACTGAAACATCAGATTGTTGATATGGTAGGGTGACCAGACGGCCTCTTTTTCCGACTTTTCAGACCTAAAGAAATGTCGGGGGAATTTCAAAATCATTTGGGATTTTGGTCGCCTACAGTGCTGCAGAACCGAGCCGTCAGCTCTAGGGCTGGTCCGGGAACTATGGGGGAAGGGGACAGGGGGCCAGCGGGGGACAGAGCGACCGAACCCGACCCAGTGATGGTAGCCTGTACACCGGCGACCCCTTGCTTCCCCCGCCTGCACGGTAAGGTAGGTGGGGGGGGATGCATACCGTCCCAGACTGGCTCCCTGCCCTCTTCTGCTGGGGTTCCCGGACCAGCCCTAGAGCTGACGGCTCGGTACGAATGCCTGGTCTGGTCCAGTCAGCGCCCCAACAAATTGAAATTGCTCTGTATGTCAATGTCGGGGGGTGACAACAGTAAAGGCCAGAAGCAAATAAGGCAACATGCCCTAATTGTCAGTGTGGTGCTTCGTTTAGATTCGCCGGTTTATGGTTTAGAATTGTGAGATTTTCAGGAGGTGTTGATGTGGTTTGAACTTCTCTGTACGTCCATTTCACCCCCTGAACTATCGTTATTCATCTATCAAAATGGAAATTCTGTTTTGCATTCTATGACTCCTTTAAAGTTGCACTTCCACAGATCCACGGCATCAAGGTGAGCTCCCTCCTGCAGTCTGTCTCTGCAGAGACGTAGACGGCCATCTCTGCTTCACAGAATATAAAATGTAAAAGTCGGGCCTTTAGCTTGTTTCTTCTGTTCTGGAAAACTCCTCCCATAAACAGAGCATTTGTAAAACCCGTTCCAAAAACACTAAAAACATGAATTAAACGGCTAAAAATGGCCTTTAGTCTTGTGCATTCCATAAAAACATGGAACACATTTTCAATGTTTCTTCAAGTAAAAACCTCCAATGGAGATCACCAGATCGTTTTTTGATTGGAGGCTTGTATACAGTCCTCCACTGGGGGCTTTTATCTGAAGCCTGTCCAGATGCAGAACGGCCGGTTCTGAAGATGTCTTTGGTTTATTGTTCTTGTGCAGCTGTTGGTAAAGAGCTTTGTGCTTCATATTCTGAAAGTTTGACAGAGAAGTTCAAGCAAAATGCCAAATGTTGACAAATACAGTGCAGGAGAAAAGAAAATACTAATCATACATGGAAGAAATTCTGAACATTAATCTAAGACCTTTTAGTGATTTCCATCATAGGAAGAGCTAGCTAATGGCTAAAGAGTCAAATGTAGATTCAACTATTGATTGATTGACTTTATTTAATTCAACTCAGTTCAATTCAGTTTATTTATATAGATATAAATTCACAACACATGTCGTCTCAAGGCACTTTACAGTTCAACCAGATCATCCAGTCAATTTGATTTAAAGTTTTCTATCAATGGAAAACCAGTTGATTGCATCGACTCATTGACTTAAAAACAAATACAAATTTATTGATCTTTCAGTGTAGAAATCTACTCGTTTCATCTGCTCAATGCATGGGATATATACAATATATACAGTGTCCACATATGACAGCTTTGTAATATTTTTTTTATTATAGCAGGATTATTATACAGGCTTATTGCCCTCCTCCTTCTGGCATTTCAGCAATTCACTTGTTTAATTTACTAATTCTTTTAAATCCATAAAGTATTTTAAAGGCAAACAGAAGATCTAACAAATAGCAATACACACCTTAAAGTTCTCTGTAGACGTTTTAGGTTAAATCTAAATAATAGACGTGGCCGGTGAACCCCCTAGAAACACAGCGTTAGTGTTGGACTTCCTTCTCAATAGATGCGTTTCAACATTCATCTTCTTTGGTTTGAATTGCTCCAGATTTTAACCAACCAGAAGCTAAAGTTTTATTTTTAACGGGATTGTTTGGTATCCTGTTTTATTGTAGATTTGCTTTTTATAGAGTGGAAATGGCTCAGAGTTTCACCCTCCTGACTCTATTTGCCAGGTTTTCTTTTTTCAAGAATTTGCAAAATGTCTGGAGAGTTTGTAACAGAACGATGACATTTCACCAGATTTTGAA
>NW_015151441.1:148419-152416 GCF_000732505.1 Cyprinodon variegatus
TATCGATATCGGTTATCGGCTACATGAGTTTTAAAATATCGGCATATCGGATATCGACCAAAATCCCAACATCGTGCATCCCTAATCTGGTTTTATAATACCGTAATGTTTTTACTCCATATCCTTCTGATGTTACTTTGCCAGCCAATCATAGTCTTTAACCTTGACCAGGGGTCTGCAACCTGCGGCTCCAGAGCCACATTTGGCTCTTTGGACTCCAATGGCTCCTAATAATGGCTAATAATAATAATGGCCCAACTAAGTAATGAATTATGACAAATACCTGTCTTAGAAGCTTTAGTGGTTTTTATAAAGAATATTTGAATTGAATTTTCACAACAGAGTGACGTGTAAAGAACAAAGGAATATTTTGTTGGTGCTATTTTTCTTTTAATAAACTCAGAAATTATGTTTTACAATTATTATTCAAAATGGCAACACATTTCCTATCAGATATTTTAACAAAAATGTTTGGTTTTGTTTGATTAAAGTCACAATATTTTGCACCTCTAAGCAACTCTTAATTAAGAAGTCTCAGGGGAAATGGCTCCTTAGATATGAAAGGTTTCTGACCTCTGACCTGGACCATTAATCCTAAGCAGAATTCATGTTTAAATGAGTTTAAGCGGCTCTATGTCAGCAGAGTCCATTCATCGGTTATTTACGACTCTGCCTTCTGTTTTCATTTGTTGAATGTAATAAATAGTTGATCCTATCGTTCTAATGAATCTTTCCCCTCTGGCGGCGCTCAGTGAGGAGCGCGGTTCCTGTGTCGGCTGAAACCAGGCCAATATGTGGAGTTATGGGAACCATTCGTTTGCCAGCAGGTCAGTTCAGCACGTTCAGGTCAAACTGTCTGTTTTATTAGATAAGGAATCTCTGTTTTACTTTTCCTCTCGGTCTAATTTCCAAATATCTGCAGGAATGTACCTGATAATCATCACAAAGAAGACGAAGGTGGGGGATCTACTGGGCCATGATGTTTGGAAAGCCCAGAGTTTCGACATCATTTCTTACAAAAAGACGGTTCTGCACCTGAACGAGGACCAGGTGGGTTTGCTTCTGTTTTCACATAAACAGATTCATAGAAAATGAGCTGCCTGTTAAACCAGCAAGCCTTCTGTCTTCTTCTGTCAAAATTAGTTTATGCACTTTGATACAGACTGGAAGGTAACATCAAGAGGTTTTAATCAGTATTTTCTCATATCTAAGGTACTTTCAGAAGTTTGATTTCTGAATATGAGCGAACTTTTACACTTCATGTTTGAGGCTGTGTAAGATCAATATAGCAGAAATAAACAGAAGCCCAGGGATGGTTGGCTGAAAAGAATTTAGTTTCTGTTCTTCACATGAATCCCTGTAGATGGCAGCAGAGCTCTTCACGTTTTTAATGCATCACTTCTTTTCAAACAGCTGCTTGGCTGGAGTAATCCCCTACTAGATTAAGACACTCTGTCTTATTTTTACATTTAAAGTTTTCTAATAGCTAAAATGTCTTTAATGATTCGATTAAGTTTCTTAAATATTAGTTACATTTTGTTAGCTAGTGTAGAAAATCTATTGAACTCCAGATGAGTTGCTTCACTTTGAGTCTCTCTGTTAAAGAGTGACATATTTTAGTCGTTTGTTCGTCTTTATGACTGTAGATCCCTGTTAATGAAAACCAGAGTTTTAGTAGAAACTTCTGTACAGACTGTAATACCAGGAGCTATAAGACGACCATAAGAGTGTCTGTCTATCTCATAGACGGTGAAAAGTTTTGAAACTACATTGAATAAAACACATTGGAGCTTCAGTCAGAATACTGACCTGGTGACTGATTTCCCATCATCATGCTAGAATCCTAAACAACAAAAGTAAACCAGTCTATTAGTTTATTTTTTAATGGAGGAGAGCATGATCTTTGCATGTTGGGGTGAAATGAGAAAAATAAAGGGAAATGACACATGAATTAGACCATCGTTTTAAAACTATTTTCACTTTTAATGCCTTAACGTCTTTAAATGATTAAAAAGCAAAAACCGTTGCCAGTCTAAATATCTCCGATCATTAGTTCTTTATGTGATGTCACTGACCTCTAGCTAAGGTGGGAAAAACCCAAAAACCATTCTTGTCTCAGAGTTGCATGTTGTTGCGTCCTCTGTTTCCTTTTGCTTCGTCGTTATCTGGGATTTTCCATGACATCTCATCTGCTAAATGTTCTATAAACTACCAAGGTTTCTGCCTTCTGGTTTAACCCAGAATATTTCCAGATGATTTGTGACGTTTTTCAGTGAAGTTTGTTTTCAGCGATGGATGATGTCAGAAGTTCAGTTCGATCTGAACGCCATTTTCACTCCATAAGCAAAGTTCTGATATTTGGTCATTTAATTTTTTTGAAAGTGATGTTTAATAGTCTTTTTTTTTTTTTCTTTGTCAAACAGCAGAAAACTAGTTATTGTTGAGTCCTTCCTCAGCTTTTTAAAGATAATTTTATTCAGAAATCTCTTTTTTCTCATTTCTTTTTAATTCCTGTTCCAGATGCAAGACAATAAAACCTTCCTGTCAATGATCAACAGCGTGCTTCAAACTGATGGCTTCTACTTTGCAACAGACTATGACCTCACTCACACTCTGCAGCGCCTGGCGAACACGAGCCCCGATTTCCACGACCTGAGTCTCCTGGAGAGGGTATGAGACACCAAGCAGCCTCCATTGGCTTTTCATTCAAAAATAACATGATTATTGCATAAGGTTTGGCAAATTTGTCCTACCTCCACAACAACCACCTAATCACATGCAGATACATGCTCACCTTTTACAGGACTTACAAAAAAGTTAAAAAACAATCCACTGGGCTTTGTTTCCAGGTTTGAAGACGTTTCTCTTCCATCCAGGAAGATTTATCAATTCAAAATGTCAGAAATAGCGTTTAGTTCCAGGTTTTATCCAGTAGCCCAACAAAGCCTGGTTTTAGTTTACAAAACATGCAAATAGGAACAGACGAACGGGTCCACCCCTTTGGAATGGGGGTCGTTTGGTTTCTTTGTTAGCCTGCAATGCCCCATACCTGTCTATGTCTCTGAAGGGGGGTCGTTAGAGGGAATTGGCTGAATAGGCGAGGTCTTCTTTTCCCCTGTAAAGGGGGTGGGGGCTGCAATGATAGCGGGAAGGAATCAACTCTATTGCTGTGTTGTAGGTTTTTGAAAGCTGAAACCTGAGCCCCCGACCCCCCCACCCCAGCCCTAAATGAATGCTCTATAACCACAATTCATTGGCCCTCGCCTAGCAACCTAAGAAGAATAAAACGGGGTAACGAGGGGCGATCAGCCTCTCACAACAATCTCCAGATCAGGAATTGTAAGGCCTGCAGAGAATCAAACATGGTTGACATTGAGTCATCGTAAGGTGGCATCAGAGCGCCAGGCCGCACAGTGTGAGAACAAACCTCATGAGCTGTGAACTGTTAAAACCTGCAGTTTCGTCGTACAGTTTGCGCTGTAGCTGCGTGCAACGATTGACAGCATTGCACGGTGCATGCCCGTCTTAACACACACTGATGTAAACCTCTTCCACTCAAGTTGCTTTTTTTATTATGATTTAAAATAAATCAAACACAACTTAACATTATGTTCGTTTTTGAAAAATCCTCACAAAAGTTATGCAGCACTGCAGCTGTTAGGCTGGTACTAATTTGCACTGGAATACTATAAACATATTTCTCTTCAGATTCTTTGAACCTGTTAAAAACCGTTCCTAGAGGTTTCTTAAACAAGTCAGACATGTTATATACACGTCAGAGAGAAAATATACCAGGGTGGGTTAACTCTGCAGAAAACTGGTTTGTGCTATGTAGCTCTAAGAAGAGGATTTCTATAGCGCCATTTCACAGCACATGTCACCTCCAGGCACTTTACAGAGACAACTCCACTAGATCTTACAGTCAGATTGGTTCTAAGTTTTCTGTCTAAGGAAAACCAACTGATTGCATCGACTCATTGACTTTTCAGCAATCCCT
>NW_015151441.1:152753-155915 GCF_000732505.1 Cyprinodon variegatus
CTGATGTTTCTCTCCAGGATGGAGTCACAGCCAAACAGGAACAGACCAGATGAAGCTACTATGAGAAAAAGTAGAGAGAGCAGAACTTTAGAGATTGAACTAATAGATTCTGCAGAGTGGGAGAAAAGAGATAGAATGATGAAAAAGGGGTCCCTATGTCCTCCAGCAGTCTAAGCCTATAGCAGCATAACTATAATGATAATGAAAACTTGAGCCACTCTAACTATTATAGCATATGGTTTAAAGGAACTAGAGGTAGGATGAGGAAATGTGACACGACAGGCGCTGCGGTAACTGCAGCCACCATTAAAGCGGGACAGGAGTGACCAGAAACATGCCGTATGCCCAGCCCCGTAATGTTGTTTATTACCTCGCTTTTCAGTAGGCTCATTTATTGACTGCAGAAGAATCCATTTCTGTCTCCTAGAGTGACTGAAACGGCCACTGCTGCTTCTACTGAAACAATAGTGAACTTCTGTAACAAAGCTGTCGGGGCGTGCGTGCAGTATAAATTGATGTCACGTTCATACTACTATGATTGTTTTGTTGTCACAACTAGTTAAATTTTATAGCCGCCTGTGTTTGGTCTGTTTCAGGCAGATCAGCGTTTTGTTTGGAACGGCCACCTGTTACGAGATTTTATGACCCAGCCGGAGGTAAGAGACGTACAGGCAGTTTATAACCAGTAGGTCTTGTAATTCACTACTTCTGGACCCTTAAAAACAGTTTGTGTGAGTTGAACTGTTGAGTCATCACTGGCAGCTTAGCAGTTTCTAGGTCATTGAGGTAGTCTGCTCCACCTGCTCTTTAACTTCCTCTCCAAGCTCTCCTGCTTTCTAAACTGGCTTTGGTAGCAAACAGAATCTAATCTCTAAACATTAATTACATGGTTCTAAGTTCCAGTTATTTCCACAACTCCTGTTATTTTACTCTGTGGTGTCTTTTCCTGTAGAATTGAAAGATCCAGCATTTTGAAAGAGTTCTGGATGTTTAAAGGAAAAGACCTTTGAAAAAAGCAAAGATTAGTCATATTTTAATGGAATCCTCCACCAAAGGGAACCTGTGAACCATAGACTGCAAATGTGATAATAATAGGAAAAAACTGGTAAAAAAAAAAATCTAAATCTGTTTATGACAGAACCACAGCTTGAACTAACAATTATTCTGCAAATCGATTAATTATCGATGAATAGAAAAAGGTTCCATAAAGAAGATTTTTTTTTAATGAAATTAAACCTGATGAAACTAAAACTTTTCCACATGAGGAGTTCTGGATAGAGCAGATTGACAGACGAAAAGTTATTTTTAAAGTTAAATGCAAAATGCTTATATAATTTTTTTTTGTGGCAATTTTGATGTAATTACTGCTTTAAATGGATTGCTCTCTCAGCTAAAGGCATGTTTCAGAGTCTCCATTCTCTAGTTCACCATTAATCGTTCAATAAACTAGTTTCAATAATCGATTAAGTCAATAGCTTCAGCCCTATGCAGAAATACAATGCTTTCATCAGCCTCACAAATAGAAGTAGAGCAGTTAGACTGTCCTCTGGGGGAGCGGGGGGGTTTGGGTTCTTTCTTGATGAATTAGAGCCACAGTAATGATTCACCTTCCTGCTTTACAGCTGCACAAGTTTGTGTTTCCGGTTCTCCACGGCTGTATCCTTTTCTTTGGCTGTTCATGTAAAACCCTCCTGGTACGAAGTTTAACCAAGAAATTCTAAATTTTCCACCTGGAAAAGGTCTGTTTTCTGAAATATGTTTTCCAAAATTAAGAGAAGTGAAGCTTTATCTGCTCTAGACTGGATTGTTAACTGATGGCACAGCGGAGCAACCTGTTGGCACAGATGGTGACGAGGTGGACCCAAGTCAGATTATGAGCAACTATAATTGGATATTTGTTGCAACCCCACATTTTAATCTGGCTTTTACAGCAGATAATTAGATTGTTTTAACACTTTACTGAACATAAGCGGTGTAGAAATTGAAAACCTTAAGAAAATTGGAACATTTTTAAACTACAAGTTACATGTTTACCAAAATTCCTGAAAAGCTGCAGAGCTAAAAGATAAATATGATTTGTTCTGGTTTTGTTTTTATTGAAAATCTGCTGTTATTTATTTACTGTATATTGTTGCTTTACAGCATCAGGAGGTCAAATGTAACAGCAGTGCATTGACTGAAGTGTAAAGAATGTTTGAGTAGAAATATGTTGTTTCCTGCATTGAGTCCTGATTCCATCAACAAGTTGGTTCCTTAACACATCTACTGCTCAGTCATTAGCATTAAATCCAGCTCCATCAACGGGAAGAAGTTTGAGTGGATTATAATCTCCAGAAGAAGCTGTTTCAGAGCGGGGGTCCGGTACTACGTCCGAGGTAACCTCTGCAGGATCTAAGAGGGCAAAGATCTGCGTCTCTGTTTATCATTTTAATTATAGGATAGACTTTATGAATATTGGACTGTAAAGAAGAGAATTTATCCCCATTTATGCAAAATGTCAAATTTCGTGCTGTGTGTTTTTATTTTTTTATTTTTTCTTATCCATTGCACTCTGTGTTAATCTGTCGGCTGGATGAAGGTTTTTATGGTAACATGTTCACATTAGCAGATGAAGTTTACTGTTCACACTGTTATCTACACAATAATTTAGAACAGAATCGGGCCAAATTGGCTTATTTTTTTGTAAATGTCTCTTTCCTATCATGAAACAGAAGCCTTGCCTACTACCTGCTTAATGTCTCACTATATCAGCATCTTTCTGTTATTTTCACACAGGTATTGACTCAGAAGGCCACGCTGCAAACTTTGTAGAAACGGAACAAATAGTTCAGTACAACAGTTTCAAGGCTTCCTTCGTCCAGGTGAGTCAAACTACCATCACGTCATTAATGGGACAACTTTAATATAGAGACTGAATAAAGGGGAAAATCCACCAGACACCATGCTGCGCATCAAAGAGGCGTCCATGCAGGTTTGCACAGCTTACCCACCAGACAGCTTTGTGTTTGAAGCTGTAAAACCATTTAATAATTGATAATAATTTATAATTGAAAGTTCATTGAGCTCACATTAGAGAAATTTACCATTTAACCCGTCCCATTGGGGAGCAGTGGGCTGCCATTGTGCGGCACCTGGGGAGTTGTGTGGGGTTAAGGGTCTTTG
>NW_015151441.1:156599-171762 GCF_000732505.1 Cyprinodon variegatus
AAAAAAGGCTTGCGATTATTGGTTCCGTCCCGATAGCAGAACCAATAAAACGTTGTTGTGGCCGGAACATTTGGGAGATGTGTTCTGGTTAAGTTGTCGCAAGCAGGTTTTTCTTGTGTTTCTTGTGAATTTGGTCTTAAATTTCTATTTCAAGTGGCATTAAAAAGTCTTGAATTTAACTTGCCTCATGCTGTAGGAACCCTGTTTAAATGCTTTCTGTTTTATCACTGCTCTGTGCTGGAAATGGGATCCTACGCTCCTGTTTGGGCTTTGGATTTAAACAGAAATCTCTTTGAGTTTCATGTTTTCCTTTTGTTCTAACATTATCGTATAAAGTTTGTAATCTATAGAAAGAAACAACTAAAATGCAGATAAAGGTGGTTTAAATATATTTTGCTCTGAGCATGTCCGATGTTGACGTCAGACAAGCAGTTGAACAGAGAAAATGTAAAAAGCTTTAAATTATCTCAGAAAAGTAATCAATAATTAAGTAGTTTAGCATTCTTTAATTATTTAAGGATGAAAATAAGTAATAAGTCAATAAGTAAATATAAGTAAATAAGTACCATAATTACATTCATCCAGAGGATAAATATCTGCTTACACATGTGCAAATGAGCGGATGGTGTGGATTGGGTAGTCAAAGCGCTGCTTCCTCCACACGCTGAAAAGTTCAGACATATTAGCATCTTACAGGATGCTAATGTTGCATCTTATTTTTAACATGGGGCTTCAAAGTTTACTAACCTGCATGGCTGCGCCTGTTCTGACCTCACTTTCTGCCTCTAATGACTGGAAATGTTTATTCTGTGAACTGCTTTGTCTCTTCAGGCTGCTATCGGCTGTGTTTTCCATTTAGCCATGTTCACTGGCATACATGCCGTTGTAATGCACTGCTGCTATCATGTGTTAACAGAAGGGTTGTAAAGTCGGGGCTTTAAAACCCTTCTGTTACCTTTAATCTGTGTTTACATGTTTCTGATAGAAGAGCCAATGTGTGTGAGCCCTTCATGCCATGTGTTTATTTTCCAGACCAGAGGCTCCATCCCTTTCTACTGGTCTCAAAGGCCTAATCTGAAGTACAAGCCAAAGCCACAGATCAGCAAGGCGGTTAACCATGTCAGTATTTCACTCCCAGTTTACATAAAACCACACTTTGTACTTCTTTGTTCTATTAAATGTCTGATGGTGTTTCCTCCTTGATGTTCATCCCAGTTAGATGGATTCCAGAGGCATTTTGATTCTCAAGTCATTCTCTATGGAAGACAAGTCATTTTGAACTTGGTGAGTCATGTTATCACAGGTTTTAATGATTTCAATTCAGTTTATTTCTATAGCGACAATTCACAACACGTCATCTCAGGTCACTCTACAGTTCACCAGATCATCCAGTCAGATTGATTCAAAGTTTTCTATCTAAGGAAAACCAGCTGATTGCATCGACTCATTGACTCTTCAGCAATCCCTCACACTAAGCATGCTTGTAGCGACAGTAGAGAGGAAAAACTCCCTTTTAACAGGAAGAAACATCCAGCAGAACCAGGCTCTGTGTGAGCGGCCATCTGCTGAGGCCGACTGGGGTTCAAGGAGACAGAAGCAGACATAGAAATAGAAGCATAGATACAAAAGGCAACTGTCAACCAGCTTCACAGGCGGCCCCGTCCAGGAAACACACAGCCAGGCAGACGAGCTCCGAGCCAGCTCCCATGTCAGAGGATGAAGAGAGCACATCCAGTTAGTCACAGTCAGAGAAACAGGACTACACTGAAAAAACAGGCCAATCCCCAACATCTAGAAACAAAGGTGTTGATGGCAGCAGCACAGCTGATATTTCTCTCCAGGATGGAGTCACAGCCAAACAGGAACAGACCAGATGAAGCTACTTTGCGGTATTTGTTAGTTCAATCTCCTACGTTCAGCTTTTTGTCAGAGTGGGAGAATAGAGATAGAATGAAGCAGAATGATGAAAAAGGGGTCCCTATGTCCTCCAGCAGTCTAAGCCTATAGCAGCATAACTATAGAGATAGCTCAGGATAACCTGAGCCACTCTAACTAGAAGCTTTATCAAAAAGGAAAGTTTTAAGCCTAGCCCTAAAAGTAGACAGGGTGTCTGCCTCACGGACTAAAACTGGTAGGTGGTTCCACAGGAGAGGAGCCTGATAATTTCGTAACCGAAACATGTTGAGGTTCTGCTAAAAAAATGTTCAGATAAAATGAACCATGAGAAAGCTGGACTTCTCATTCATCTTATGGCTATTCTCCCACAGATCAACCAGAAAGGTTCAGAAAAACCCTTGGAGTTGGCGTTTGACAAGATTGTAACCAGCTCGGGTAATGGGATGATCAAGTAAGCCTTCCGATCGGTTCCAGAGTTGCTTCTACATCCACTGACCCTGATCTGGTGCAGTTTTGGTTGACGAATGGTGCTCTGCAGGTACATCGCATTTGACTTTCATAAGGAATGTAGTCGGATGAGGTGGCACCGCCTTCAGATCTTGCTGGACGTCGTTTCTGAAACACAGGAGGACTTTGGGTCAGTGTTATTGAGGCACTCGGAATGATCATCTAGGAGGTGCAGGGTTGCTGTTCAGCTGATTCATGATGGGTTTATGGTTTCAGGTATTTTCTCGTGGATGCTGAGGGGAAGGTACAGTTAACCCAGGAGGGTGTATTCCGGAGCAACTGCATGGACTGTTTGGACCGTACCAATGTGATCCAGTGTCTGCTAGCGCGGCGCGCCCTTCAGTCTCAGCTGCAGGTATCGTTAACATCCATGATATCATTTCATTTGAAATGACTCTTAACCAATTTATGCCTGTTGTTGAAGAAATGCATCAAACTGCTGCATGAATAGCCTAGATCATGGCTCACCCAGGGGCCCTCAGGGACCACATGGGGCCATCAGTATGTTCTGAAAGCAGCACAACTCACCAATGGGCTAAGTTTAAATAAGTTTAACTTATTTTTTTCCATTGCTCTTCTTTTTTAATCAGATCTCATTTCTACAGATTTTAAAATCACAATATTAGAAAAAACAATGAAATTAATAGTTTGATCCAATTACTTGTTTATTTACTTTATGTTCAGCAAGGACTGATGTTAAATATTCATATCAACACAAACAATTGTTCATTTTATTGTTTGAATTACAAACAGCTGCAGGTCAGAGGTCACCAGCCTCTCTTAAGGCTGAGGACTACTTCATGTTTATAGACAATGTTGTTCCAGTTCATAGTTAAAAAGCACAAGCTCAAAATTTAGTTCAGATGGATGGAAATGATTGTTTGTTTGAATGAAGCCACAATCCTCCACAATAGAACCTCATATTTCACACTGAAATTGTCTGATCATAATATATGGAAAGAAATAGAAAATACAGGATGCTGTCAATGTTTGCTGGATGTGCAGTGAAGCCTTTATTTAGCCAAATTACACAGAACATTCAGGAACATTCAGGAACATTCAGGTTCCGCTGAAAAGATCTGGATCAAAATGATTTCTTCCGTTCTTCATTCAGTAGCAGATATTTCCACAGACAGCTCAGATCCTTTAACTTCATGCGTCGCTTAATTTAAAAAAAAAATATTTTTGATCGTACAACGAACATACAAATAAAAAGGAACAAAGTACACTAATATGAACATGTCTGGGTAGCACCTTTTTCAGTTTTTCTGTTTATATAATGTCCATTTTTCCCATTTTTTTTTTTATCTGTGGTTCTTGTAGTCTCAGTCTGTGTGTTAGTCTTTCCATGAGGAATATGTCTTCAATCATTGTGATCCATTGGTCCTTTGATGGCATGTCTGACTTCCCCCATTTCCTTGTTATACATTTCTTTGCAACTATCAACATCACTTTTTCCAAATAGTTATCCTTTTCATGGATAATATCATCACCAAAATTGCACAAATAGAGAATTTCATGTTTTATTGGAATCACATACCCTAATACCTCTGCAAACCATTTCCCAAAACTCCAAAAGTTTTGAAAACTTCCAAAAAACATGGGAATGGCTGACATCTATCTCCCCGCACTCTCTCCAACATTCTTGATGCTTATGCATTTGTTTAGTTTTGGACTTGGGCGTAATAAAAAATCTCATTCAAATTCCCTCCCATGTCCGAGAGCCAGTAGTTGTACGGTGTAGTTTCCACATGTTGAGCCAATCAATATCTTCAATTTCTAAGTCAAATTCTCTTTCCCATTTTCCCTTCACATAGTTAGTTGTATGTTTATTAAGGTTTATTAGGGCTTTGTATAATGCCGTTATTATTCTAATATTACTGCCTTTATATGCTTTAATTATAATTTGGACCACTTGGCTCTCTTCCACGGAGGGCCTCGTTTGTATTTCCTTTTTGTAATAGTCTCTCATTTGGAGATATCTGAAAAAGTCATGTTTATCAAATTGATATTTATGTGCCAGAGTTTGGAAACTCTCCAGCCTCCCATTGTTTTCCAGAACACACCAAGCTGTAACTGCCTTAGTTGCCCAGTATCTATAATTTTGGTTGATTTTGGCTGGCGTACATTTGCCATCATACGCTACCCATTTTAGTTTTGTTGTATGTTTTTGGATTTTATGCAGACGCAGTATTCTAAACCAGATATTAAACGTATGTTTAGTTATCAAGTCTAAGTGTGGCTTAATTTTAAAATGGTCCCGGTGTGCACAGTTTACGCAGAAACGCGAGTCTGCATCTTCCTTTGTTGGTTCATAAAATTCTGCCAAGCGCTCTGCTAAAGTGGAATCAAAAATACCATCAGAAGAGTCTGAGTGGAGCAGACTGGTTCTAGCAGCAGACAGGCTGCTCTGTCAGGCTGTTGGTCGGAATAAGTGCTGTAAAACCTGATATTATCCAATGAAAAGTGTCGTTATCAACTGAATGTGAACATGAGCTTAGTGTCGCTCATTATTCTCAGAGTGAATGTCGCTCTTATTCACGTTCATTATTTCAAAACTGATCCGTTCACTAAAAATAGGAAATTATTCATTGAACGATTTCATGCATGACACTGGTCATAAGAAGGGCTCCTAATACTGACCTGTGAACTGGAGGAGACAGCATTCACCTAAACATCAAACAGAATAAACATTTATTATTTCTTTAAATTTTCTTTTACATGTTTTCATTTTGAAATCTCTATAAATGCTGAAATTCTCTACATCAGTGGTTGTCAATCCTTTTCCTCAGGGCCCATTGACCTGTTTATTTAGGTCCCTCCTTGCTGCCCGTCTTAAATAAAACGGCCACCTGCAGCACTGATGAGTCTGTTGCAGCACACCTGCTTCAGATGATTGCAGAGAGACGTCTTAAACATGCAAGGACCAAGACAGCGAACCACTTGATGATTAACACCATGAGATCCTCCATAAATGATTCACAAGAGAAGAGCAACACAATAAAACAAGATTCCAGACTTAGCCTACTGAGCTGTTCTGTTTTCAGAAGACGCTGAGCGCCCTCCCTTTAGTCATGTACAAAAAACAATTTAATTACTTATTTTTTTGTGGTTTTTGAAGCGTACGGCGATCTGATCTTTTTTTTTTTATCTTTTTCGTATATGACTAAAGAGATGCACGCCCATTGAGGTAGTTTAAAGTCCATTTTTCATTCAAAAAAATAAACGGATAAATGCAAATCTGATGTGTTGTGCATCTTCTTGACTATGGGTTTGCTGGTCTGCAGAGGTATGCTCATTTGACAGAACAACGGCGCTTGATGTGGTGGAGCGTTAGAGGAGCTTAGGGGCCAGTCTGAGATTCAGTCATGGAATCCTCTCCATGCCATGAATTTGTTCTGTCCAGCCACTGAAGCTCAATTGAATTCAGCAGTGAATTGAGTTGTACAGACTGGACTCAGCTGGTTCAGTGGCTGCGCTGTGGCATGGAGGTGACTTGTTGAATCCATCTCCCACCTCTGGTTTCACTACAAACATGTATGCAACATCTTTTAAGCAGCCATAACTCTGCAAGTCAGACACCTAAAGCATTTATTTAGACTTTAAAGTCGTAGGTAAGTTATACTTAAATGTCAAATCATTCTGGCTTAAACATGTATATAAATGTTCTCTTTATCAGACAATATTGTCCCAAAAATTTCTATATTTAAAAAAAATCCTGTCTTAAAATCTGTCCTTTTGCTTCCGTTATCTTCTGCAGGCCAGTTAGTTATACGTCAGCCTGAACACCTAAATTCGGCCAATCATATATCAACGGTCATCTATCAATCAAATATTTTCGGTCATATCATCTTGATTCATATGTCGCAGCTAATATACGCAAAGGTTGAAATCAGAATCCTTTCCTTTCCCATTGAGTTGCGTCCCAGTGTTCACGGGGATGGACGTCTGTGTCTTCAGCAGGCATAGAGCTAACAGAACTGGCAGTGTTGCGAGGCAAGGGCTCAAACATGTACGGCTGGAAGCCTTCTACACCAAACCAAGCTTCTGCCGCCCTGGCGTCCTCTTCCACAACATCTTCGTCCCCGCTTTCCTCCTCTAAATAAAAAAATGTATGATGGAGGAGACTCATCCACGACCTCCGACACTAAACTCTCCTCCTCTTGCATGTTTCCGCTGTCCATAGCGTTCCTTGACAGTGTCGTTTCTAAGTCACCAATTTAGTGCTACTTGATCCCAATGGAATTTCCCATTGGGAACCTACTAGCACTAAAGGGTTAGTTATTATCCCTGCAGCAGTGTGTCACAGTGAGCTTGACGCAGACATTTATTATTTATGCTAAATTTTGAAGCGTGGTCTGCTCTATACCCTGAGGCTCTAGATGCGGCCGAGGCGGTGAGGAAATGGGGGCGAGTTTGTCCGACAACGGAGGGACATGAGGGCTTAAAATAGCGGGGATCCAGGTGGAAAAAGGGTCCCAGCGTTCTCACGCACTTCGCTCTTCTTGCTGGTCCAACTTCACAAGTTGTTGTATTTCAGTCATAAAAACAAAACAAGCCGGCCTCCTGTCTGCAGTCACCTACAGTTTGGGCGAGGTGCAGCAGAGTGTCTACGGAGGGGGAGTAGACGTCTTTTTGTTCAATGCGACACCTGCGCAGACGACCTAGTTTCAAAGTATAAATCAGCCTTAAGTTGCTAACTGGTTAGCAAGATGATTCAGACAAACCAGCCAAACATGCTTGTAAACCTTCTGCCACAACAATCCCGCCCCCTTGATAAACGACCAATCACATTCACTTTATTCACTTGTGCAAAGTCGAACACCACTCGGGACAATTTGGAAATGCAAAGGTTGGAACAGCCACTTCCCTATGACTTCAAACTACCTCAACCGCCGCATATCTCTTTAGTCATGTACAAAAAAAAATAAAAAATACTAAGGTCAGATGACCATATGCTTCAAAAAACACCAAAAGGTAAATAATTAAATTGCTTTTTTGTACATGATTAAAGGCTGTTGAGGTAGTACATTTTTTTATTTTTTTTTTTACAAAACTAAATGGATAAACAGGTTTTGACTATGGGTATGCTGGTTTGACTGGGTATGTTCATCTGACAGAGCACCAGCCTGAAGGGGTGTGGTAGAATAGGTGATAATGTGGACACTTTGTGAGAGCAGGAATTTATTGTAAACAAGAACAACAGAAAACATGTTTTAATCTGGTTTCCTCTATAGAAAGTTTTATCCTGATTGCTTTATATTATGAAACAAAATCAGCATTTAAACCCAACATGTCAGACTTCTAAAGAAACTTCTTTCTTCTGACAGAGAATGGGACTTCTTCATAAGGACCAGAAAATTGAAGACCAGGCAGATTTTGAGAAGATCTACAAGAATGGTGAAGTTTTCAATATATCCTCCATTTTCCATCATGCATTATTAGGACAATAACATCTCGTAATAATAGACAGTCAGACTTCTGTGTTGCTGGCACAGTTTCAAGCATCTGAGGAATGCAGTGGTCAGGGTATCTGTGGGGCCCTGGGTGTCTGGCGCCATGCTGTCCTCAGCCTCTTACATGGCACATATTAAACCTTCCATGTTGCCTTCACGCAGGTCCAACAGAAAACTGGACATTTCATTGAGTATGGGAATTTATCCTAATGTCTCCGCCTCCCTTTGAGTCCCATGATCTTGTTTGCAAAGGTTGTGAGCAGTGACCTACTCCAACTGTTAGGATTATTCCAGTGAGACAGTGACTTTGGACAAATTGATCCTAGGATGGAAAAAGCAAAGATATGATGTTTAGCTGCAGTTTCATGGAGCTCAGAATTTCAGATTCCTGATCTGGAGCTGCTGAACAGAAGCCTAACCATGTTTATTTCCCCTCCATGGGACTCTGATGTCACAGTTTCTGTAGCTTTTCTGGACTTAATATTTAACTTCAATGAGAGCCTGAAGTTTTGTGAAGACAATTAATTACATTTTTAAGTTTACTAGCATCCCGTTTTATGTTATGCCTTGTTTACAGCTGTGCACATGCAGGGAAAGAGGGCTGTAGACATGGCACATCTGCCAAAATAGTTGATAGCTTGATATTATCAATATAAACAATTAACTATTCAAAGAAACACATTGACGTCAAATCAGTATTCCAAAGAAAGCTTAAAAAAAACAATCCACCGGGTATCCACAAAAGCCATCTTGAATATAACGCTTGGATTGTTTGCTTGGTTGGACCCATTCAACATGGACGTGCTTGATGTCACATGTGCAGAAACGGAGCAGAAGCAAATGCATTCAGGGAAATCGGCTACAGGCTGATATATATGCATCGGCGCTGAACTACTCAGGCGTCAGTCTGCTCATCTCACTATGTTTTAGTCATAAAGGGTCAAATAGAAAGGCTGCTTTAGATATTTTTAATAAAAATGTACCTAATGTCTCTTTAATCTGAGCTGTCCAATGCTTTTTGGTTTACTGACGCATATAATGTCTTTGCTTTGTCTCTTAACTCGTCTGCAGCCTGGGCAGACAATGCTGATGCTTGTGCCAAGCAGTACGCTGGAACTGGTGCCTTAAAAACAGACTTCACCAGGTCAGTATTCTCTTAGTAGAGCTCCTCCTCTGTCTGTTCCTTTCTCCGTTGTTTTCAGATGAAGCTTTTTGTTCCTTTTTATATGTCCTCTTAAATATGTCAGTTGTTCTGTCTGAATGAGCAGGCGGTGGGGTGTCAGCCTAACCAGTTATGGCTGATGGCTTTAGAAAGAATCCATTGATTCCTGTCACACTAGTCTGGGATGCCTCCATTGCTCCTCTGTAGACTGAGATGGTTTTCAATTCACTTTATTTCTATGGCGCCAATTCACAACACGTCATCTCAAGGCACTTTCCAGTTCACCAGATCATCCAGTCACATTGATTAAAAGTTTTCTGTTTTAGGAAAACCATTTCATTGTATTGACTCAAAGGCAAAGCCTCCTACTACGCATGCTTGTAGCGACAGTGGAGAGGAAAAACTCCCTTTTAACAGGAAGAAACCTCCAGCAGAACCAGGCTCAGTGTGAGCGGCCATCTGCTGAGGCCGACTGCGGTTCAAGGAGACAGAAGCAGACATAGAAAAAGCAGCTCCACAGGCGGCCCCGTCCAGGAAACACACAGCCAGGCAGATGAGCTCAGAGCCAGCTCCCATGTCAGAGGACGAAGAGAGCACATCCAGTTAGTCACGGTCAGAGAAACAGGACCACACTGAAAAACAGGCTGATCTCCAACATCTTTAAACAAAGGTGTTGATGGAAGCAGCACAGCTGATATTTCTCTCCAGGATGGAGTCACAGCCAAACAGGAACAGACCAGATGAAGCTACTATGAGAAAAAGCAAAGAGAGCAGAACTTTAGAGATAACTTAAGTTTTTTGGATGAGGTATAACATTCCAGCTAAGGTAGAGCCAAGGACTCTGAGATGCAAGTTTAGGAAGTGAAATATAAGGAAACTGGTCCGGCTTAATGTAAACACTGAGAGACGGCCATATGTGTACAGCTTATATGATGATTGATGGCAATATCCAAAGACAACTTATTAGGATTTATTTTCATGTTTTACTGAGGTATGTAATGTCCAGTTGTTGCTTTAATAATGTTCTGTGGGTTTTTAACCAACATTCTGTTTTTCAGGACGGGAAAGAGAACTGTTCTGGGTGCCATGATGGATGGCTGGAACTCTGCAATCAGATATTACAAGAACAACTTCTCAGATGGCTTCAGGCAGGTGAGTTCAGACGGTTCTTTGTTTGGGGGATTCATGTTCAGTTACTAAATCCTCATGAAGGCATAGAGTGAGTGAAGCAGCTCTGTTTCCTGCCAGAACTACCTGGTCAGTCACTCCTCTGGAGTAACGGATCAGTTGTGAGTCACGAAATGGGGAAGTTCCTCTACAGGCTGGAGTTCTGTCAGATGAGCATACCCACAGTCAATACCGATTTATCTCTTCAGTTTTTGTAGGAAAATGAAACTTTAGAAAACTTCAACAGGCATTTATCCCTTTAGTCATGTACATAAAAAGCTATTTAATGACTTACTTTTTGGTGTTTTTTAAGCATATGGTGATCTGACCTTAAATAGTTTTTTTTCTTCATGACTAATGGGATACACACCCATTGAGGTAGTTTAAAGTCTATTTTTTGTACAAAACTAATGGGATAAACGCTAATCTGAGGTCTTGTGCATGCGTATTGACTATAGGTATGCTGGTCTGATGGGGTATGCTCATCTGACAGAACACTGGCCCACTCTCAGAAGGTTCTAACTGTGATGAAAGTGATTCTGTGAACATGTTCATGATCGACCAACACTATTCAGCTGCATCCAGGTCTGTGTCTGTGTGCAGGACTCCATAGATCTGTTCCTTGGGAACTACGCTGTGGATGAAGCGGACTGGACCACCCCACTGCAGGACCGCAAAGACTGGAAGTTTTTAACTGTAAGAAATAATCTAGAATAATGCAGCAAGATATTTGAAGCCGTTTTAATTGTGACTCTTCTCTGTTTCTGTTTTTCTAGCTGCCCATCGTCATGGTTGTAGCTTTTTCTATGTGCATCATCTGTCTGCTGATGGCTGGTAAGACGCGTCTGTGAAGCAGAAACTAAAGTTATTATTATTATGATGAAGCTGCATCATCTGTTTGGCTAACAACCAGACCACCTCTCAGAATTAGCTTTAGCTGGGAGACCTGAGGGGTTGATGAAGCCTGAAGTGTCCTGATGGATCATTACTCTCCTTTCTTTTTTAGCTGCTCAGTTCAGCAGTTGTTTTAATTAGCTGTCAGGGTTTCCTGTCTCAGATGATATTTGTTCCCAGAAAGCATGCAGACAGTTTCCCTCTACTCCATACGTACGTAGACTCAATGGAAATAACTGAGCATTATTTCAGTGTTTTTTCATGGCCACCATAGACTAAGGCAGGAAAGCATCAATTGTTGTGGAGGGTAGGTGGGGTGTGAGCAGAGCCCAGGCGAGCACTCACTGAGGGGTCTGTCACTAGGGCGCTGGACTTTATTCATAATGAGTCCAGAACTTATTTCCAATGACAGCCTAACTTATGCATAATGTACAGCAGCGTAATGCCCATGAAATGATGCACGAACATCATTTTTATGGTCATTACGCTGCATGAGTTAAAGCTGCTCCCCTCAGGTGCAGCGGAGCAGGGATGCACCCAGAGGCGCCCGGTCTGCATAAAAAGATGTCTTTAATCGCGATATTAATGCCCAAATAAAAAGAATAAATAAAAAGAAGGTTTGCAGTGGCAGCAGATTGAGCGTCATGTCTTCTAGGGAGTTTGTTGTTGGTGGGCGTGAACGCAGGGAGGATCCATCACCCTCACCTTCTGGTTCACCCTATGATGGGGATGAAGTCTGGAGGAGAACTGACGGTTTCCTCCTGTGAACCCCCTTTATACCAAAACGCTGCCAATACGCCATTATACAGTAGCTGGAAGGTAGAAACACGTTCAGCGCTCGTCTGGAACACATCAGATACCTTGATATGCGTTGGAGAGAAGTTCTGGATAAGTTATGCACAAGTTACTCAGAGGTTTAGGATAAGCTAGACGCCACGACTGGCACTCCTGGAACTTTTGGTCCATGTATGGCATATGCTGGCACACGTCGGGAAATTTTGAACATTACTTAAAATTTCCCAACGTGTTCCAGCGTGTTTCATCGTGCTCATTACTTACACAAACCGTACCCAAACTTATCCAACGTATGTCAGCGTTTTTGCCAGATTTTTCATAGGTCAGGCATATGCTGGTCTAAATCATCGAGGTTTGATAGGAGCTTGAGTTAGAGACTCTTTAGTGTTTGTTTAAATATCTGAAAGAACAAGTTAATTTAAACCAAACAAGACAGTCTTATGCTGTGTTCACACCCAGCATCAAAGTGTCAGATTTAAATTCAAAGTCTAGAGTTCCAGTCTGAGCACTGGGAGCGGCGCATCCGAGTGTTCAACGCTGGAGTTCCCAAAATTGAGTTTTTGCTGCTGGACGCCGGAGAGTCAACCAGTCAGAAAGCTGATCCTGGAGTTTTTTGGGGGAGATGGACACTGCCTGCAAGGTGTTATTGCTTCTGCATATGAAAAATAAATATCAAGGAAGTTAAACTCCGAAGGTTTAAAAAAACAAACTTTGGAATAATGGATTATGTAGAAGCAATAGAGAGCCAGCTCTGATCCTTATTGCTGCACTAAAAAACATTTTTGTGAACAATGGGCAAAAAAACGTATAAATACCCAAATTAACTAGAAATGTTAAAACCTGCCGACAAAAAAAAAAAAAATTAAATTTCATATTCTGGTCCTTGCATTTTTTTTTTTTACCTCAAAGTTTAAAAACTTTCTATTCACTTGCAGCTGGGAAATCCCCCACAGGCTGGCCACAGCAGAGAGCTCTCAGCGGGGATTTCCAGTGCTGCCTCCCAGTGTTCTGTCAGACCAGCATACCCATAATTAATACCTGTTTATCTCTTTAGTTTATCCGTTTTATTTAGTACAAAAAATAAACTTTAAACTACCTCAGCGGGCATGCATTTTTTAAATAGTTTTTTTTGTACTTGACTAAAGGGATACAGGGATAAAGTCTGTTTTTGTACAAAACTAAAGGGATAAACGCAAATCTGACGTCTTGTGCACGCATATGGACTATGGGTATGCCGATCTGACAGAACACGCGGTATGCTGGAGGACTGGAGCTCCGAACAAGAACTGCATATTTTAGTGGGATCATAATCCTGATGAACAGAGGATGGTTGGAGATGGACTTTCTTAATTAAAAACAATTTTTCCAACTCATAATTGAAATAAAACCAAGCTGCTCTCTTGCAGCTACAGAGCAGATAAACAACCAGAACCTCAAAGCGTCAAAGACACTTGACCCAGCATCCAAATTTCAATGTTTAGGCGTTTTTGACGCATAAAAAGCTTCTGGCGGGACGCAGCATTACAGAGATGTTTTTGAAGAGGACAGTGTCAGACCCTAAAATGTAAATGTAGAAATACTGATTGTTGAGCAGGGGCAGGCCTGATGGGTTTGCTGTGTTTTGCAGGCGACACGTGGACTGAGACCTTGGCTTATGTTTTGTTCTGGGGAACAGCCAGCGTTCTGACGGGAGGCCTCATCATGTTTAACGGCCGGGACTTTGTAGACGCTCCCAAGCTGGTCCAGAAAGAGAAGCTGGACTGAATGTGTGTGTGTGGAAAGCAGCTCGGCCCTGGCGAAGCGAACACGTCGTCCCTCCTCCCCCATCGGCATCAGCAGGCCTGGAGCCTTTATTAGCCAGCGTAGCAGCAAAGGAGGGCGATGGACCAGAACCAACCCAGGTTCAAACGGCAGAGAACCGGGAGCGGCAGCGCTGAGGCCTGCTGCTCTCCACACGGCACTCGTTATGGTGGACAGGACTCTGTTCACAGGTTTTAGAATAAAACCACAACTTGTTGACTGTCTTCAGTTAAGAAGAATGATCCTTTGTGTAAAGGACCTTTTTTTTCCTCTTTATGGATCATTAATATCTGATGATCAGACTCCTCTACATGTATGTTCATACTGCTCATGTTTTATACTTGCATTTGTCCAATAGTTTCAATATTGTTCAACCTGGTTGAAAGTCTGGAACATTATCTTTTGAAGATTCTCAGAAAAAGCCTTGAACTCAACACTGTTTCTGACATTTTGAATTGAAAAAGGTTCCTGGATGAGAAGAGAAACGTCTTCAAACTCGGAAACAAAGTCCAGTGGATCGTTTTTTAAAACTTTTTTGGAATTATATTTTAGTAGAACAGCACTCGGAAGGCAACTATAGTTCAGTGGGTAAAGCAGCCATCTGGCAATCAGAAGGTTGTTGGTTTAATTCCATATTTCTTTCCCATATCAGGGGAACAAGACGGAGATCTTGGTTTATTAAATGTCACATATAATGTGAAAGCATCAAAAAATTGCTGTAAAAGCTCAACCAAAACTTTCAGATTCATCTCATCTTAAAGCTGGAAGTATGTAATGGCTAATGTAATGTAAAGTCAGACATCTAAAGAAACCAGTCAGTCTAAGGGATTAAAGTTTAGAACTGAATGCTGATCATTTCTGCAGAGTGGTTGTTTTTCATGCTGTGTTTGAATATAAAATGTTCCTCTTTTCAAGGAGATGCTAAATTTAATTTCATTCTGAAAAAATAAAGACTTTAATCCTAATGGGGAATTATGAAGGTGTGCTTTGCCCGATGGCTGGGAGACATGGCGACTTTGGGAATTTAGGGATCCAAGAGCATTGTGCTGCAAAAAAATTAGCAAAAGATTTCTTGAAATAAGTGCATTTACCCTTAATTTGAGTAGGAAATAATTACATCTGCCAATGGAATCAGCATTTATACCCCTAAAATGAGATAACTGCACTTGAAATGAGAGAATATAGTTGTTTTTTTACTGTTTTAAATGTAAATTGTATTATTCCATTTAGGGCTGAACAATTAATCGCATTTTCAATATAATTGCGATTTTAAAAAATGCAATTTTCAAATCGCGGATTTGCAATTTTTGGCTATGTAACAATTAGTGAATCAGACGCGTTCTTTAGGTGTCAGTAAAATGTTTAAAGTGAATTTGCCTCCACATGGAAGGGAAGACAGTTGCAGCAGTGAGATAATCTAATTTTATTGTTTTAGAGTTTATATATTCATACATAGCACTAAGTACCAGTTAATCAGTTTAATACA
>NW_015151441.1:172212-174460 GCF_000732505.1 Cyprinodon variegatus
AAAAAAAATTGCAATTAGATTATTTTCCAAAATCGTTCAGCCCTAATTCCATTGGCAAAGTGTCTCACATAGCTGCTCAATTTAAGAAAAATGCACTTCTTTTAGGAACAAATGACTTGCTTTACATTTTTTGTTGCAATGTTGACAGTTTATTGTCCTCAAAACAGAGCAGCTCATTGTTTATGTGGTGTTGTCCATTCTGCCGTGTTCTGTTACTACTTCAGACTGTTGGACCAAAGGAAGAAAAAATGCTGTTTGTTTGCGTGTCTCTGCTGGAGCACCGTGTCCCTGTGGTTTCTGGGGCCCATTCAGCCTCCACAGCTCATGCTGAACTCTGTCTCTATTTTCCTCTAAAGCACGTGTGAATGTTTCCAGTCACAAACAGGATAATCTCACAGATTAATTTCAGGTTTTCTGGGCTGTGCTGAAGGTGACTGAGCCAAAAAACAACTCAAAATCATTAAATGAGTCGTGCTGCAAACCAGCATGGATTCCTGCCCCCTTCTAAAGTAGCTGCACCAACTGTTTCCATTGGTTCATGTGGGACAACAGATGAGTTTAGTTTCTCAATAAGTCTTTCTCCTATATTAACCTGTTAAACGTCTACAGGTGGTAGTGAATTTATAAGTGCTTGCTTTTTATAAGGATAGTGCAGATTTTTTTTCAAAGGGTGAATTGGAAGTCAGTAGCTGCTTTCTTTCATGAACTCCTTGAACAACAACAGGTTGAAGATTTACAGAGGGAGGATTTGGAGTGAGATAATAGCAAGTCTAAGCAGAACTGTGGATGCTTTATTTATTCATTTTGTATTTCGGTTAACTATATTTGATTTAAATGTGTTCATAAATGTATATATATAAAAAACTTGACAACAATAAACAGTATTTATTTGCTTTGGAGGTGGTTGTCTATAGTGCGAGCAGTGAGGAAACCATAAATGAAAGAAATAGAAGCTCCATTTCATCACATTTATTTCAACTTAAAATAATCTTCAAACTGTTAAACAGGGCTACTCTAGCCTAAATAAAGATTTTTTTTTTCTTTTATTAAAAAAAAAAAATCCTGCTTAAGATGTTTAAAACAATTGTCCAGCATAAAATAAACAAATTGACTATTTTATTTCCAGAATTTTGTTCAGAAAATGGTCATGTTCTTTTATTCTAGGTCTCTTTAGTGTTCATAAGTCACCTTAAATTTTAACAGCTTCTTTGACCATTTTAGATTCAAAAACAGGAAGTTGTTAAACGTGAAAGTGCCTCCAAGTATTGGTTGTACCATTGGACTGGCTCTGCCTCTCGGAGGCCGATACCAAACGCTCCGTTTGAGCTCTGGTTCAATAAGCAAGCAAAGTTTTCTAAACCAAAAATCAGGGAAACTCTGAGTTATGTTTCTGATGCTGTAGTAACATTCTCCCCCTGCGGGTCACGTTTAATTTCCTGATTTAATCAGCAGAGTTCTGCCGTAGTTTTGTGGGAAAAATCAGTTGTTAGCTCTGTTAGACACATTAGGTGTTAGAAATAAAACTATGGTCCGTCTGATTAAAGAATGAACAGAGAATTAAATATAAGGCAGAGGATTCTCGGACCATTTATAAATGTCCTTTATAATCAGAAAGTTATCTTGATGAGTGCTACCATTTCACCTCACAATCCATCTCGGGCCTCTAGAGCTCATCTGTCCTCATTAGCAGCATTATACAGACTTATTTATCGGGTATATAAATTAAATCCAATTTCAATTCACTTTATTTATATAGCGCCAATTCACTACACGTGTCATCTCAAGGCACTTTACAGTTCACCAGATCATCCAGTTAAGTTTTCTATCTTAGGAAAACCAGTTGATTGCATCGACTCATTGACTCTTCAGCAATCCCTCAGAAATTCATCAGACTTAATGGGATTAATAGTTTCACCTGGATTATTTCTCATATAGGAATAAAAGGGAATGAGATGCTGATAAATATGCAGAACAAGCTACTAAAAGCAGTCAGATTGATATAATAGAACCATTTAGTAAAGGTGAAATTAAATCAGTAATTAAGCTCAAGGTCATCTTCAAGATGGCAGAATTAGTGGGAAGAAGAAAGAACTGGAAGATGGTGGAATAGTATTCAAAGAAAAGTTGGCATTTTGAGGAAAACAGGCAGGAATAGAAAGGAGGAAATAATCAGATCAAGATTCTACTTTGGTCACACAGGTTTAAATAGAGCGTTAATTAAATTAGGGAAACGAGCTGCAGGGAAATC
>NW_015151441.1:175188-190551 GCF_000732505.1 Cyprinodon variegatus
TCATCCAGGTTTTTATGTCTTCAAGACATGCCTGTAATCTATGAAATAGGTTAGCTTCATCTGGATTATAGACAGATATAGCTGGGTATCATCAGCATAACAGTGGAAATTAATCCCATGCCATCTAATAAGTTGTTTTATAAGTTGTTAATATCAGTGAGAGCGCATTGATGTGTAATAACAGCATTATAAACAAGGACTGCACAGTCACACAACCCCTTAATTATTGTTTATTAGAAGACAGGATGAAGATGAGGAGGAACCCTATGAGATGATGAACAGGTCCTACCTGTTAGAGCAAGATTTTTATTCTTCCTCTTCACCTGCTGCCAGGTGATTTCACCTAAATAGGATACATTGATAAACTATAATTCTACAATTCAAACAGAAAACTATTTTTCCACTGAAGAGTTATCATGATTAGAACAGTCCATGGCAGGATATTTAAATTTTTATTAGTTTATCTGAATAGGTATGCTTGATACCCAAATTTTTTTTTTTTTGTAAAAATAAAGCTTTTAAACAAAACTATATGCACCTTCTAGATGTCTAGAAATGATTACTGGTCTTACTTTTAATTAATTTGATTGTGAAGAAATGTATTTCAGATATAAATATACGTATATTCAGTCAAGCTTATGAATTTCAAAACGGCCACTTAAAATGTGTAAACATTTCTAGGTATATAAAACTGAATTCTTAATAGTATAATTTTTTTCTTTGGCTTTCTGAAATCCAGTTACTTCTGCAAAACTGTAATCTAGAAAATCTATTATTACAGTTCCGATTAGGCATGTGATTTTGACCATTTTAGTGATCTACAAATCGAGCTACACAGAGAAGCATGCTTTTAATAAATGTTAAAACGGCCTGCCGTAACATGCTTCATATAAACCTACGCATAAACTTGATCAGCAATCTTATCCTTTACCATCTACCTCTCCTTTGCAGCTGTAGCGCTGTTGCTCGTTCTTTTAAACACATTCTCCATTTTTTTTTTTCCATTTCTGTATCAAACACTGTAGTTCCAATGGGGGGAAATAAGCACTTCCTGCTGCCATGCTGACTCGTCAAATCTTGGCTCCACAGATAATGGTTTAACATACGGTACTTGATATGCACGTGTTCAACTCTAAGTGGACCTACTTAGAGTTGATTAAACTAAATCACAGCAGCTTTTATGAAACCAAAATCTCAGTTCCCAGCTTTAGGCTAGATCAATTCAGAGTTGTGGATTTAAGACTGTTTGTTAAAGTTGCTTCTTGAAACGGACCTCTGAGCTCATCCTATCCGAACTGGATATGAGTGGTAGCCTGTTCTCCCTGCCCTGATCTTTTAGGAGCTTTGCCAGTTGAACAACATCGCTGCTAATCATTCACTCCAGATTATGGAACAACTTGTCCTGCAGGTACTTTCTCCTCAATGTTCGGTGTCACTGAGGGATTTGAACAGCCAGAAAACCATTGAATTTTTTTTTTTAAAAAAGGTCTTAATTTATTCCAAAAAAAGTGAAAAAAAATGATAAACTGAGCCCAAAAAACAGAGGTCTGCAAAACAGATTTTAATTCATGTACCAACATAAAGAACACAAGCACAAACTGACCTAACAAACAAGACATGAAGGAAACTTAAAAAGTGGCTGATCAGACCACTGTTGACACACAAGGGGGGTAACTGACTAACTAACAAACATACTTAATTAAACAGATAAATACTAGCCAGACACAAAGTACTTTTTAAATTTAACCAATTAACAAAATTACCAAAACTAAGAATATTTAAACAAATGATAAACAAATTTCCCTTGCCTCTAAAATGGTGTGACCGGCTGATTAGCCTGCAACCACCAATTGAGAAAAGCTGGAGCTCATTGCAGCCCTCCACCAGCAGATCCAAAGGCAAATGGCAGCTCAAAGAAAAAGAATTTAATCCATTGCATCTGTGAACAACAAAAAAAAAAACTGACAAAGTTAACTAAATGTGTGCACTGCAAAAAACTAACTTAATGTCAGGCTAATGAAAATATATGAAATGCACAACTCATTTTGAAAATGAAAAATATAAAAGTTACCACAGAGCTTCAGAGTGGCTGTCACGGTCACTAATAACCAGTTTGAGATATAATGACCTGTATGAGTCTGTAGATAAATGATTTTGCCTTAAAGGTAAAATTGTGCCTTTTTTGACAATTTTTCAAACCATTTTCAAAGCCCTTTCATGTACTTTCTTTTTTTTTTTTGCTTTCCTTTTCGGACAATCTTGACCTCTGGTTCTCTGTGGTGGGTTTGTGTTCACGTAAAAAAAAAACAACTGCCTTTAACATGTCTTTGTCTCTGAAGACATAACATATCAGCACATTGTATTTCCATTGTATTTTAAATTGTAATCATAAAGCAATCTTTTTATTGTCACCTAGGATTTGCACATATTTTTCTTCACTAATAACATTTCTATATTTTATGTATTCTGACCACTTGAGATTGTCTTCCTGCTTATCTGACACCATTTCCCCACGCCCAGGGTTTATTTTTGTCTTGCCTATTGATCATCATGGTTTTATTTCCCTTAATCATTTACAGCTCTTTTTGTAATTACATGACCTCTGAACAGATAAAAACATTGTTAGGTAATTGCAGGAGAGTTTATCACTTTACCAGATGCTTTGAGTGGAAAACAGTCCAACCTTGGTTTTTAATGGCTCACATAATGTATATGCGCCATAAAACTGGAAGCACACAAACAGAACACGATAAAAAGATGCAAACAAACTTCCATCGTGACGACGGTTCATAAAAATCCACAAAAAAAGTGGTTCCGAAGCAACAGGTCCTGTAGTTTGTAAAGCACCTTCACTATCTTTCTCATATTTAACGAGGCTTAAAAAAAACAAAATAAAACAGAGTGACCTGGAAAGGAAATATGGTTCAGTTATTCACATACAATTTTACCGCTGCTCTTTCATTTTATGAGCCAAGTTTATAGTGAAAGCCTATTTCAGGGTCACATTATCAGCTTGATTAGATATGTTAATCATTACGCTATTTATCACAGGTAGGCTACTCTGATGATACTTTGAACAGCCTTGATTTTATAGTATTTGATGCACTTTAACTGCTTCCTCTCTTATCTTTTTACTGTATTTGTTATGCTTATATTTTCCACCTTGTGCATTCTTATCTTTTATTATGCTGCATCATATGAGGCTATGTCTTGTTGGAAGTTGCACAAATTACCATATTTCAGAAGCTCCTGAATCCAGCCTTGCTATATTTAGTTTTTATTATATCACATATCACAGTTATTCCAATCATATTTTAATTCAAAGGTTTGTTCTGAATTCTAAAGGGAAATTAGATCTTAAAAACAGATTTAACAGGTATTTATAAGTTGTTAATATCACTGAGCACACTGATATCTGATTACAGCATTATAAACAATGACTGCACAGTTAGACAACCCTTTAATTATGGTTTATTAGAAGACAGGATTAAAATGAGGAGGAACCCAATGAGATGATGAACAGGTCCTACCTGTTAGAGCAACATTTTTATTCTTCCTCTTCACCTGCTGCCAGGTGATTACACCTAAATGGAATACATTGATGAACTAGCATTCAAACAAAACTATTTTTTCACTGTAATGTTATCATGATTAGAACAGGCTATTGCAGGATGTTTAGATTTTTACCAGTTTGCCTGAACAGGTATGTTTGATACCTGAATTTTCTTTTGTCAAAATAAAGCTTTTAAACAATATATTCTTTACATCTAAAAATGTTGTAGTTATTCACGCTACCCAAGAGAAATCCAAGAAGATTGTTGCAAAAGGCAGGAAGTTACTGCAGAGAAGAAAAATAGTGTTGTCATGATTTTATCTAAAGGTCTGACCCAAAAATGCAGAAAGCCAAACAGAGAGACCAGGGAAAAGTTTAACAGGTTTATTAAGAATATTGAGAGGGTTCCAGTGCTGCTCAGAACACTGCTCAACCAGAACTGAAAGGTGAGGGGAAGACACTGCGGTTAGTTCAGGCTCATTGGTAATTTGAATCTTTGGTTTGAATTGGAGGAATAGGTTGGAGATTCACTTCTCCAGGAAAAGGTGTCCTTTATGGAATCCAGTCTGTGTGGAATGTTCCAGAGATTGTCTTGTTTGGTGTTGGGTGGACTGGGTTACTCAGACTGCGGTTGTTCCTTGGTGAATGGAGAAGCTCACTGCCACTCAGATTTCCTGCAGTACTTGAACAGGCTGTGGTGCAGATGAAACCTTTGCTCGGTGTGAAGCTCAAACAACCTCTTGGGGAGAGTTGATCCAAACTTCCTGTTTGGAGTAAATGGAGAAGCTCACTGCCACTCAGATTTCCTGCTGTACTTGAACTGGCTGTGGTGCAGATAAAACCTTTGCTCGGTGTGAAGCTCAAACGACCTCTTGGGGAAAGTGGATCCAAACTTCCTATTTGGAACCCCAGCTCAGTTAGAAGCTTAGTTGATCCTTTCAGAGAGAGAAGGTCTGAACAAATCCAGTTGGCAGGATGACTTCCTGCCGAGAGGCAAAGACAAAAAAAAAACTAACTTAAGACTCAGGTTGACAAAAATTCAGTTTGACTCAGCAAAACTCAGCTTGGCTAGAGTACCCAAAACTGGCAAACAAAACTCAGGTTAGACTCTGCTAAACTAAGCACGGCTAGAGTAGCATGTATTGGCAAACACTCTGGCCTCAAGGTAGTGGCAGTCAGCAGCTTAAGAGCACTCCACAGGTAATGAGGCAATGAGCTGCAGGTGTGCAGGGAGAAACAATGAGGACGGGGCACCACCTGGTGGAGGAGGAAAGGAAACACAAAAACAGACCACACAAACTGGATTCCTGACAGTTGTTGAATAATAGTTTGGTGAGAGGGTTCAGTTTTGTCTGTAATGTCATTTTAGAAGCACCCTTCTGTCATCTCTTCAGACTCCAGAGCAGAGCATTATGCTATTTAAGTCACTGACTCCATTGCTGCTACATTGACAGCAGAAAGGATCAAAATCTCAACAAACTTAAATGGAAAATAAAGCACTCCTTTGTTTGCTTCACCATTCTTCTAATTTTTTTTGCATTATGAAAAAAATATTTGGAAATAAAAAGAACATTAAAGGGACTGTGAGTAATATGAGTATAGACACAATCAACTAAATAAAAACTAAATGTATCAAATGTTTCATACAGTCGTATTTGCCCTACTGTTACACCTTTGATCTTTTTAAATCATTACCTTAGGAACACATTAGTGGATAAGTTCAGCTAAACAGGATTATGAATTGATTACAAGTACTGTAGAAAGATAATGAGTAAAGGACCAGACATGCAGATACTGCACTATTTGCAGTTTGTGCTATCAGCAGAGTTTCATGATGTTGCACTTTACAGAGTTGAAAGGACTTGAACTGGACTAACCTTTAAAACGGTAGCAGTGGTTGCCCCATAACCTAATAAATTGAGGATATAAAAACACTTAATCAATTTCAAAGTAAACTAATCTATTTTAGCCTATGGGAATACTGCTTGTTAAGAGTAAAGTTCGTTTACAGCAAAGAACATTTATTGCAATGAGTAATGCAATTCCTTTCAAGTGATATTTGGCACTTGTGGCCCTTAAAGGATAATAATTTGACAGAAAGGGAAAGGCATGCAGGAAATGTTCTGAAACTGGGAACACAACTGGAGACAGGGCAGATGTGAACTTTAGCCTGTGCACATGATGATCTGAAAATTATCTCCTAAAAGCCAGTTCTGGCAGTGATGAAGCCAAGAAGGCAGAACCAGGTACAACTTCATATGAACAAGATGTAAATCTTTTCTGGAGTCTAGGGTGGTCCTCTGGAGACTGGAACCCAGGGTAAAACTTTGAAAACTGGAACCAAGGGTGGATTTTCAGAGATTGGCACCCGGTATGGAGTAGGGGAAACTTCTCAAAGCCCCCAAAAAGGAGGCGATGTAGGTTGAAACGTTGGTCAGTCTTAAAGTCTATCCTTTAAACTTTTTACCTCACCAGCAGCCAAAAAGGCAGGTGTTCTGTATCATCATCATAGGAGTGATTAGCCTTCTCCAGCTGCTACTGGGTCTAAGTTTTCTATTTAAGGAAAACCAGCTGATTGCATCGACTCATTGGCCCAAATGCAATCCCTCCCACTAAGCATGCTTGTAGCAACAGTGGAGAGGAAAAATTCCCTTTTAATAGAAAGAAACCAGCAGAACCAGACTCAGTGTGAGCGGCCATCTGCCGAGGCCGACTGGGGTTCAAGGAGACAGAAGCAGACATAGAAAACGAAGCAGAGATACAAAAAACAGCTGTAAAAGGCGGCCCCGTCCAGGAAACACACAGCCAGGCAGACGAGCTCCGAGCCAGCTCCCATGCCAGAGGACGGAGAGAGCACATCCAGTTAGTCACGGTCAGAGAAACAGGACCACACTGAAAAACAGGCTGATCTCCAGCATCTATAAATAAAGGAGATGATGGCAGCAGCACAGCTGATATTTCTCTCCAGGATGGAGTCACAGCCAAACAGGAACAGACCAGATGAAGCTACTATGAGAAAAAGCAGAGAGAGCAGAACGTTAGAGATTGAACTAACAGATTCAAAAAAACAACATACTCACTAAATGCCTCAACCTAACAATCTAAACCATATAATGGTCCAAGGATGTATCTCAAACATATGTTTTGGAATAAAGCTTTTAATGTTAAAGCATCATATAATAAATTATTTTATTCATTTTCTTTATGCACTGAGCTCGTATTTTATTATCTGAAATCAGTTTAATCCCATCCAAATGAAGTGACTGATTAATCAGCTTCTTTTTCAGAGACTCTGGTCCAAAGACTATAACTTCTGTTTTGTCTGCATTCAAAAGGAGAAAGTTAAGAGTCATCCAGGTTTTTATGTCTTCAGACATGCCTGTAATCTATGTAATGGGTTAGCTTCATCTGGATTTACAGACAGATATAGCTGGGTATCATCAGCATAACAGTGGAAATTAATCCCATGCTGTCTAATAATTCTACCAATTGGGAGCATGTATAAAGTAAAGAGAATTGGTCCTAGCACTGATCGCTGTGGTACTCCACATGTAACCTTTGAGCATGTTGAAGATCTGTCATTAACATGAACAAACTGAATTCGATCAGATAGATAAGATTTAAACCAGTCTAGAGCTGTTCCTTCAATTCCAACAAAATATTTAAGTCTTTCTAAAAGAATATTATGATCAACTGTATCGAATGCAGCACTAAGATCCAACAGGACGAGCACAGATACAAGTCCATTATCTGAGGCCATGAGAATATCATTAGTGACTTTCACCAGAGCTGTTTCAGTGCTATGATGAGCTCTAAAGCCAGACTGAAACTCTTCAAAAAGTTCATTATGGTGTAAGTGATCGCACACTTGTTTGGCAACTACTTTCTCAAGAATTTTAGATTAGAAAGGAAGATTGGATCAGATGCCCCCTGTCTGCTGTCACCTACAATTTTGGGGAGGTGCAGCAGAGTGTCTGAGGCAGGGCAAGAGGCAAATTTGCATTCAATGCGACACACAAGCAGACAACCTGATTTCTGAGTATAAATCCACCTTGAGCCTGGTTCTGCTAGAGATTTCTTCATGTTAAAAGGGAGTTTTTCCTCTCTACTGTCGCTACAAGCATGCTTAGTGTGAGGGATTGCTGAAGAGTCGATGCAATCAGCTGGTTTTCCTTAGATGGAAAACTTTGAATCAATCTGACTGGATGATCTGGTTGAACTGTAAAATATCTTGAGATGACATCATGTGTGCTCTACCTGCTCTTTGCAGGCAGGTTTAGAGCCGACAGGGGTGGTCGGAAAAACAAGGAACCTAATGCATGAACCTGCTGCAGAGTTAGAAAGCTCCTTCAGTAAATGAATCCTGCATTCTAAACAGACTAAGAACCATTATCACAGATCTTTCCTCCCAGGATCAAAACACCTTTTAATCTCTTATGTTAGCTTTTCTTTTTTGGTTTATGTGCAGTCATACATGAGAACTATTTGGATTTTTTGAAACCATTCTACTCTTTTACACCTTTCTTTTTAGTTGAGTGCCCTGAACTTTTTCCCCTACTTCCTGTTGAGAAGCCATTAATTTTCCTGGTTTTATGAACCTTAAGGGAAACTGAAATCCAAAAAGGAACCACAAGCTATAAACCTGTCATTTAAGAAACACAAAAAAAAAATTCAAGAGCTAAATAAACACAAACAGTCCTTTCAACATCAGTTTTGTATTTATTTGTAAAAGCAACCCCCCCCCCCTGCCTTCAAAAAAAAAAAGAAAAAAGAAAAACGAACAATAACAAGGTAGTGTAAAATGTTTAGAACATTTAACAGGAAATCATTCTCAATAGCTGCTGATTGTCTGTGATGAATACTGACTTCTTATTTCGCAGATTGAATTAAAAAAAAAAGCAAAATGCATTTCTTTACAAGCAATCAAAGAGCAACTGATTCATATTTTGAATACCAGTAGCTGGGAGTGTCGAAGACAAACAATTTAGTTTTGATAATCGGACACAAAATCCGTGAAATGTAATGTAATGGATTTTCTTTACTAAAAATGGCACATGTACAATTACTATAAGAAAACTGATTCATAAAGAACAGCAATTTCTGACACATTCTTTAAACAACAAATATATAAACCTGCTTTTGAAAGTTTTTACACAGTTTATCATATTACTGCAATATTCAGTCTAAACATTTAATTCTTTCTCCAACATATTTTCTCACTGTGATTTTAATTCAGCCGCTCTTGTGTAAATTTTCCAGAAAACAATCCTATTGTATATTTGTTTAACATAAAAGGCCCAACTGCTGAAATAATAATAATAAACAAATAAAGCTAATATGAAGAACACATACGAAGAGCAAAATTATGTTTTTTTGTTTGATTAGAATTAAATGGATGGTTATTTAGTTTCAACCATCTTTAAAACAGCCGCTGGCGTTAGAGTCGTTGGAGGCGACTGTGTATTTCAGGAGGTAACAACCACAAGGTAGGCTACTTGTTTAACACTTGATCACCGTGACGACACAGTTGAATAAAAAACCCTATCACATTAAAACAAACAAGACTAATTAATGTGAGATCCAACTCTATGAGCCAGGAGATCAATGCACTCATGTAGGAAAATGTGCTTTATACAAAAATACCTCAGCTATAATTTGAACTGGTTCACATCATGCTGTGAGGCGACAGTGCAGCCCTAAAAAAAGTATAAAATATATTTATAAAAAAAAAATTAGATATGAAAATAAAATCTAAAAGCCTACATTCAATAGCTCCTTGTTTTGGGAACAAAGATACATTCATTTCATTATCACACAAATAGGGAACCAAATTCATATAAAATACTGAATACAGCTATATTTGTTAAAAACGTCTGACAATCAGACAAACTACACTTTATTTACACCAATGACAAAACCTACATTAGGTTCCTCAGTTTAGATGTGTAAACTAGTTAAAAGGGTTTAAGGAGTCCTTCTTGCTCTGTACAGAAAACGTTAGACTCAGACTACAGTACTGGTTGTTGATTGGCTCAAAGCAACAGTTGATTCAGTGAAAAATATATCTGATAAATAAAGAAAGATCTCATGCCTGCATCTGGATTTCTCCAGCAAGCCCACGTTATTCAGAAAACACCTTTACCTTCATGACAAATCTTGAAAAGCTTTGGCTCACGTCAAATTGAACTAGCACAGATAATATAATACAAAACATAAACGGGTGCTTATTGCTTGCAATCTTTTCTTTATACAATCCACAGTCTCGTTTTTTCAGTCAGAACGGTTGTGGTAAGAAGTTCATCCCTGTCCCGCTCAGTCTCTAAGCAGCAACTGTATTCACAGTGAGCTGTTGCTTATGTTGCTGCGCATGTTTTTTCCTTTGGCAAAAGACGTACAAAGCTGTGAGAGGAATACAGCTCACTGACGATACCAGGAGCAGTCCGATGAAAGCCTGACCAAAGACTGGATACTCCGTCTGCTCAGATTTCCCCTGGAGACACAATAGCAGGCAGTTAATGCCAAACTCTATTCACAGCTCAGATCAGTCAAATTTAAACCCGCTTAAGTTCACAGACATGCAAATGTGTTTTTCCATTGCCTAAACACTGGTAGATTGCACTTTTCAAAAAAAAAAGAACTCACCAGGTCTTTGTTCCATGCTTGGTAGGTAGGCGTTCCACCTTGGATGTAGTTCACAACATAGAACACGAATAGGCAGATGAGAAGAAGGGGGCTGACTCCTGCCCACATGATCTTCCAGTACCAGTTAGGACGATGACCAAGCATGTCTTCTATATCTTTTTCAAACCTTGGAAAAAAGGACAGAATGTTTTTTAGAGTAGTTCAAAATGACCTTCTCCTCCTCCAGGTAAGAGGACCTGATCCAAGCAAAAAAACATTGGTGCAGCTGTAAGCATCTATCTCAGTGAAAGCACTTCTTATCAGGAGGGAGCATCAATAGGACCTTTCTGGGTGCTGTCATCTATCTTAACAGTTGGAGCATGGTTCTGTCTTTTAAAGTGATGTTCCTCATTCAGACATATAATTATTTTGGCTCAATAAATTATTCTTGAACTGCATTTTGAATTGAATTATATATATATAGAGTGAAAAGGCAGGAATGGCTAGTTTACAGAGTTGCGTGCCAGACATCTGATAATGTTGGGCTCTGAGTGATTGAGCTATATGTGGGCAGAGATGATTGGTTAAACTCTACAGTCTTCAAGTTTACAGTATCTAAAATAATTTTTACCCTTAAAGGGCTGGATGCTGGTGCTGAGAAGATCTGTGGAACTGGACTGTCTAATAAATAAACATTCTTAGTTCTAATCTAAGCTCAGGTATGATGCTTAGAGGCACCAGGGTCCTCATTCACAAAGAAACAGCCCCAACTAGCGGGGTAGAATTTCACTCCAGATAGAGGTTACTCCTTGGTCACACTGTAGCTACCTTTATTATTCCTCACCCAAAATACTTATGTCATCCTGCGCTCTCTCTACAGTTATGCTGCTATAGGCTTTGACAGCTGGAGGACATGGCAACCCCTTTTCCGCATTCTATCTCTATTCTCCCATTCTGCAGTGTTTGCCTGCTCTGTTCCTGTTTTGCTGTGATTCTATCCTGGAGAGAAATATCAGCTGTGCTGCTGCCCTCAACACCTTTGTTTATAGATGTCAGATTCCATGAATGATTCTAGTCCTGTTTCTCTGATTGTGACTAACTGGATGTGCTCTCTTTCATCATCTGACATGGGAGCTCGTATCTCTGCTTCTTTTTCTATCTCTGCTTCTGTCTCCTTGAACCCAAGTCAAAGTCAAAAGCAAGATGGCCGCTCACACTGAGCCTGGTTCTGCTGGAGGTTTCTTCCTGTTCAAAGAGAGTTTTTCCTCTCCACTGTCGCTATAAGCATGTTTGATGTAAAGGAATTGCATCTGAGTCAATGAGTCGGTGCAATCAACTGGTTTTCCTTAGATAGAAAACTTTGAATCAATCTGACTGTATGATCTGGTTAAATTGTCTCTGTAAAGTTCCTTGAGATGACATGTGCTGTGAATTGGTGCTATAGAAATAAACAGAACTGAACATAGTAAAATTGGAAAGCTGTTAGGTAAATGGACATAATGTACATTTGGCTATAGATAATGGAACAAAAACGGAGCAGAATATAGAGAAAACAAAAATTCTTCTCAAATAATATACAAACCTTCTGATTCCATAAATATAGCTGACCGCTATGACCTCAATGAGGACGACAAACAACAGGGAGAAAGTGGCTCCATAGTCATTGAACATGGTAAACCAATAGTTTCCTGATGTTGTTGTGAAGCCCAGGCCAAGGAGAAGGCACAGCAAACACACCCCACCTGAAAAAAGAAGGAAATTAAGAGTTAAGAATTCAGAGTTAACATATTTAGCTCTAAATTGTATGTTTACAATTATGCTTAAAGGAATAGTACACCCAAAACATGATTAGCCTTCATTTTCTACTCACCCCCATGCTGAACAACACTCTGGAGTACTTTTTTGATATCTCAAATGCATCTGGAGATCTGGGAGGCTTCTTGCTGTCTGCTGACATTCAAACAATGGAGGTCTATGGCGCCCGAGACAGAAATGTCCATAAAAGTCCACAAAAAACGTGTCAATATTCCTCCATACTGCTCGTCCAATGTATTCCAAGTGTCCTGAGTGGGTAGCGTCCATAATTTACTCGAAACGAAGTCATTTAGAATGTTTTTAGAGCATAAACAGTAGTGTATAGGATTTCCTAAAAGCGCATTCACGAGTCTACGGAAGCCGGCAGACCAAACCAGACGAAAGTGCGCATTCAGCATCTGCTCTGCCGATAATGCAAGCGTAGAAGAAGAAATGTGCTGTTTACCTGTGCAAAGAAAGAAACAACGAAAGAAAAATGTCTGAGGACTTCAGTGTTGAGGAAGAGCATGAGTTCTTTGCCGAGCTGAATGCGCAATTTCTTCTGGTTTGGTCTGCCGTGGTTTCCGTAGCGTCGTGAACGCGCTTTCAGGAAATCCTATACACTACTGTTTATGCTCTAAAAACATTCTAAATGACTTCGTTTCGAGTAAATTCTGGATACTACCCACTCAGGACACTTGGAATACATTGGACGAGCAGTATGGAGGAATATTGACACGTTTTTTGTGGACTTTTGTGGACCTTTCTGCCTCGGGCGCCATAGACCTCCATTATTTGAATGTCAGCAGACAGCAAGAAGCCTCCCAGATCTCCAGATGCATTTGAGATATCAAAAAAGTACTCCAGAGTGTTGTTCAGCATGGGGGTGAGTAGAAAATGAAGGCTAATCATGTTTTGGGTGTACTATTCCTTTAATGTAAATCTGCTCAAATGTTGGAGTTAAAAATCATAGTAAAATTGAACAGCCATGCAGTGTAACTTTTATAATTTATATGGTGTCAGTTACTCACCAGTCTTCTTGATTTGACACTAATACGAATAAAATCAACTGAAAATCTGACACTATCTATAGAGTAAATTTTACAGTAATTTAAAGTCGGACCAAATGTTATCTGAAACAGAGTTATATTCAACTTTGTGGGCGATAGAGTAAGACTTGTTTTTGTATTGTGATACCTAGTTGAAAGTTAATAATGGAACTTTATTGATCTAACATTGGAGAAATGTATCTCTGCACTTGACTCGTCCCCTTGGAGAGCAGTGGGCTGCCATGGTGCGGCGCCCGGGGAGCAGTGTGGGGTAAAGGGTTTTGCGCAGGAACCCAGAGTGGAGACTGTGGGGATTGAACCAGGTGCTAACAACCTTCTCACTACTCCACCCACCAGGCCAGACTGCTCTCTCTCCAGTGTAGAGCATCCTTGTCACCCTGACACAGATCTTTGGTCCACCTTAGTCACACACAGTCAGACAAACGTACTTCTCTCTGTAGTTGTTCTGTTTTTTAAAGTTGTTAGTGGAATTAAGACTTTCTGAGTAGCTTCATAGTTCCAGTTTAAAAAACTTATTGTTGTTGTGTTTTTAATACACATCCAAACACAATCTGTAGAAACCTTACTTAAAGATTTACAGGATTTTTTTCCCCTAAACAAAGATGTGTGTTTATCTGATATGAAAAATTTTCTGCTATGTGGATAATTCATAAATATCAACAGGACGGCTGAAACGAGTGTGTTTATAACTTCTTTCTGTGTAAACAGCAGTGTGAAGTTATAAACCAAATTTTTATAAGACCGATGTGTGCAAGGGTTGGCCTCACGTTGCTTCTTACCGTTAAAGACCTCATCGCTTATGCGGGCCACAACCTTGAAGTCTCGCAGCGGGGTGATAATGGCTGTGATGTTTCCCAGCATGCTGCCCATTCCCAACAGCAGAAGCATGACAAAGTACAGCACGGACCACAGCTGGGACAATGGCATGTTCTTTATGGCCTCACTGTAGACTATGAAGGCTAGACCTGCCCCCTCTACAGCCTGAAACAGACAGAATATCAAGCACAGATGAGAAACTGGAAAGGCCCCTGCTTCAGTCTGTGATAGACAAACCAATCATGCCGTGTTACAGCAGAAGAATACTTTGATGCCGAGATATTCATGGTACTGCTGATGAAGTACTAAAAAGAACTATTTTAAGACATTTTGTCGTTAACTATTTTTGAGGATATAAAAATTGATATATAAACGTATGTACCAAGAATGAACCTACATTTTGTCAAAGTTAATTTTACATTGGTCAAAAATTTTAATTAATTTTTTGCCAGATAATCTTGTTTAAAGAGTAACAGCTAACAATTGGAGGTGTTTTAATCTTCTTAATGACATTTATTGTTGAGAGCAGGAGCTGCCAAAAGCAGTAAAAAGCAGCCTGAATTGTGAGGTACATTTCTTGGCAATGACTTGAATCTTCCTAGTAACCATTTGGAGTAAAGCTGTATCCACAGTATAGACTGAGTTACCGTATGTTTATATAACACAGCCACTTATACACTTAAATATTATGCAACCTGCCTCACATATCCTTAAACAGAAAGTAACAGATGTCGCACACTAGAAAAGACCAAAGCTCTGAAGAATCACAGATAACTAATGAGCCTTGCAATCGCACTCTAATTAGGCTTAATCATGCAATGCAAAAAGACGAAAAAGCTCCTTCTTACAAATATGCTTTACTTTAAGACAACTTCACCAAAATTAACGAGTCATCAAACTGACACCGAATATTAATGAAACATCTAGTCTGTGCTTTGAAAAACACAAAGAAAATCTAATCACTGACCAACCTGTAAGCCACCATTAAACATAATCCGAACTAAATAATCTGTGTTTTAATATTTTATACTTCATTATTTACCCAAAATAAAGTAACTCAAAGCCAGCATCTGATTTCAAATTGACAACTTTGAAGCTTTTAGTCTAACTTTTCTTAAAAGGAAAGAGAGGAAACGTTGATAATCACTTCACTCAGGTTACTGGTTCATCATAGCGCCTCCCTCCTGATCAACATGCAAACCTAAAGGTTTAGCTGAAGGTGTTTGTCTCAGATTGGTTCAGCTGTGGCTACCAGAAAACTATGGCAGAAAACTTGACAAACATCAGTAAGTAGGGTCAGATAGTCTGATTAAAGGAAAATCCGCCCATATTCAGAATACAAACTTCTGAAAGTTCTTTTAAATATGAAATTAATACATACTGTTCAATAAATCATAAGTTTTTTAAATTAAGATTCTTTTTAATTTGAATGTGCTTTACTGGAGGCATCCATGTTTGTCAAAGAACACTACTGCCACCTACTGGTTTGTGACGTCACGGTGCGGTATC
>NW_015151441.1:192011-195709 GCF_000732505.1 Cyprinodon variegatus
CCCACTCTGCAGAATCTGTTAGTTCAATCTCTAACGTTCTGCTCTCTCTGCTTTTTCTCATAGTAGCTTCATCTGTTCCTGTTTGGCTGTGACTCCATCCTGGAAAGAAATATCAGCTGTGCTGCTGCCATCAACACCTTTGTTTCTAGATGTTGGAGTTTGGCCTGTTTTCCAGTGTAGTCCAGTTTCTCTGACTGTGACTAACTGGATGTGCTCTCTTCATCCTCTGACATGGGAGCTGACTGTGTGTTTCCTGGACGGGGCCGCCTTTTACAGTTGCCTTTCTATGCTTCTTTTTCTATGTCTGCTTCTGTCTCCTTGAACCCCAGTCGGCCTCAGCAGATGGCCGCTCACACAGAGCCTGGTTCTGCTGGTGATTTCTTCCTGTTAAAAGGGATTTTTTCTCTCTACTGTCGCTACAAGCATGCTTAGTGTGAGGGATTGCTGAAGAGTTGCTGAGTCGATGCAATCAGCTGGTTTTCCTTAGATAGAAAACTTTGAATCAATCTGGCTGTATGATCTAGTGAATTGTAAAGTGCCTTCAGATGATGTGTTTTGAATTGGTGCTATAGAAATAAACTGAAATGAATTGAATGTACACATTACAGATATGCCTGTTTGGCCCAAACTGGGGTACAATCAAGCAGTCAAACATGTTTCCTCAAAACCATCGCAGCACCAAATGATATGTACCTCTCCAAGCAGGTCTCATAGTTGACAGTGGCCTTGAACCCATATATGGAAAATGTGACAATAGCGGAGAAGATGGAGGTTCCACTGTTGATAAAAGAGACAATGATGGCTTGACGCTCAAAGTTGTTGTGGTACTGGTTGTAGCTGGCAAAGGCAATGAGCGACCCAAAGCCCAAACCCAGGGAGAAAAAGATCTGAGTGGCTGCATTGATCCAAGTGGTAGGATTGGCAAGTTCTTCCATCTAGAAGCAGACAGAGGCAAATAGATAATCAGCAAACCTCCACTGGTCTTAGTCCACAGGTCTCTGAGGATATTCCTGCAGTCAATCAAAGCTCACCTTAGGTGTGAACATGTATTTGACACCATTCAAAGCTCCATGAAGAGTCATCCCTCGGATCAAGTAGATCAACATGACAACGTATGGAAATGTTGCAGTGAAGTAGACAACCTACCAAAACCAAACAGCATTACAAACCTAAACCAAGGATCACAACACCACAGTGAACTCCAGTATATGAGCAACTATACAACACATTATCACTTTATTGGGTCTGTAAATGAGGAAGCTTTCTTACCTTTCCAGTCGACTTTATGCCCCGGACGATGAATAGATAAGTTATCACCCATGCAAGCAGGAAGCAGAGTGCCTGGCCCATATGAAGGCCTCCATTCTCCTCAATAGAGGGCGAGATGTTAAGGGTCTCTCTGTAGAAGAAATACTGAGTGGGTGTTGCTTTTTCACACTCTTCTAAAGGTCCGGTCAGGTTGGAATTGGCAGGGCAGACTGCCCAGGGCAAGACTGACTGCATGAAGAAGAAACACAAAGGAGCAGGAAGTGAGCAAAATAGCCAAAGTATCACATGTCATCAGGATCTTTGGTTATGATTTTATCACATTTTCTCATGAAAAAAGAAACTAGTTATAAAATAAAAATAACAAAGAAAAGGCGTTTTAGCAAACAAAATATATCTTTACTGATTTAAATGTATGCAGTTTTGACAACAATTTAATGTGTTCACTATTTAAGGAACTTTGTGTTCTATTTTCTTGATTAAAGAACTTTTAAGTTAGTTGACATCTTAGTTTGAGAAATTAAAACATCAACTGTACTTAGGTAAAATTTATGGAGAACCACTTCTGCCATCTATAGAAATACACCCAAAATAAAATAAATGAGCATGTAAAAATTTCAGGGCCAAAATGCAGCTAGATGTATAATGTCAAAAAATGAGAGAAAGTAATAAAAAGAAGATGCAACAATTGAGAAAGAAAAAATTAAATATTTTTTTTTTATCTCTAACTATTGTAATTACCACTGTGCTTATCTGTAATTGAAACCACTCATTTTGATACATGATTTTTTTTTCTTAAACTTGAACAAAAATTAAGTTTAAAATATAATAAAAGTATAAAGATGAATCAAATTGTGCATGACCTTCAGATGGAAACACGGCTGGTGATGCATGAGGAAACTTAAAAAGTAGAAAAAAAGAAAATGTGAATTAGATGTGCTTCCATTCAGAAGAGCAAACTAATACCAAAGCCATGGGGGATTTATCATTAGGCAATACTAGGCAGTTGCCAAGGGCCCCAAGTTCCTGGGGGCCTCATAAAACTATGTTAACATGTATGGTTAACACAGCTATTCCTTAGTTGTGCACTTTAATTATGTTTTTGATAAAAAAAATCCTTTCGCTAAAAGGACAGCAGCAAACCATTTGAAAAAAAATTATGCAAAGAGCGACTTTTCAGGCTCCTCTAGCACTTTCATTTCAAAAAAGGGCCTAGTGCCAAATCTAGCGACTTTTTTCTGCTACTGGAGACTTTGGCGACTACATTCATAGGGCCCCCTGCCTGTCTTTGCCTAGGGCCCCAAATTTCCTAAATCCTCCCCTGTCCAAAGCTAATGTCGTCATTAGTTGACGTCACTCTTTATTATATAGAGTAGAAAAGTAGGAAGTAGAGTTAGCAAGCCCAGATCAGTGATGGACTAAGGTTTTAATAACTGCTGAATCAGCAGGTATTAGTAATGGTTCAAACCATCGAGAGAAATGTGACTCTTATGCTGCGTTTAGGTGCCAGTGGCAGAGAAACCAGCTCATAAGCCATGTGGGCTAAATATTCAGAACTTATTTGAAAAACATGTTTCCATTTTCCCTTTAGTGAACTTCTGAAAATCTGTTTTTGAAGATAACACAACTGGGATACATTAGAGGGGTAAACATCTCCGTATTTAAAGTTTAAAAGGACCGTACAATGATTTGAAAAGTAAATACTGTTGACATAAAAACGTATATTTGGTGGTGAAAAAAAAACACAAAAGAAGAAAAAAACTGAGGAAAATTCTACAAAAATCACGAATTTAGTAAAGGAAAAATAAGTCACTGATTTTTTTTTCCATAAGCAAATAAACTTTTCTTTTAATCTCTGCATGTATTCCTAATTATTCCACTGTTTGTCTGTCTTATTGGTGCACTGTTGATACATAACATTTAAAACTAGAGAAAAAGGTGGCAAATAAAACTGATATTTAAATGTTTACAACATGATGTGCTGTACAGATGTTACCATCAGCAGACATGAAAAACTAGAACATCTAAGAAGCTTACTTGAAATGAGTGAAAGAGGTACCAGAAACTCCAAGCATTGATAATGTTGTAATAGAGACACAAGTACAAAGATGTCACAACGCTGGCAAGGCCTGAAAAAGATATGAGAGGAGATTCCATGTTAAAAATCTACCGACTGTGCATTAGAGTTAACATCATCAAATAATCAGTTTGTAGCCAAGACTCTCACCAACTCCTCCTAAATATGGGCTTATAGCAGTCCACGCCCCGATGCTGCCTAAACGCATCTTCTGACCAATGGCGAGCTCCAGGTAGAACAAAGGCACGCCCTCCAGGACCAGCATGATGAGATATGGTATCAAGAATCCCCCTGGAAGCAGAAATAAATGACTTAGACTGAAAAACAGGTGGACTCTCATTGCCAAAAACAGGCG
>NW_015151441.1:196519-198001 GCF_000732505.1 Cyprinodon variegatus
TAGACATCCATTATTTGTTCTATGTTCCATCTCTCTCTTCTTTTCCCTTTTCTTGTTGTTTTCCTCTCTATGTTTTTTACTCAGCTGACTTTTCATGATCTGCTTATCTGTTCTCCATTTTTCATTTGGATGAAATAATAGCTGCATGAATCATGACAGCAGACAAGATAGAGGAGAGCAGGAGGCGGGGTTACCAATCTACTTGCTCTGGAGAGCAGAGTTCACTGCTTTTAGATGTTGGCGCCAAAGTCTCTAGTAGTAGAAAAAAATCGCTAGCTTTGGCGCTAGGAGCTTTTAACAGAAAATTTAAAATAAAAAAGCTCTAGAGGCGTCTGAAAAGTCACTAAATATAGCTGAGACATGCTTAATATTATCAGCGTTCTGATGGCATTTTAGCCAAAGGATTTTTATCCAAATCATAATTAATGTGCACAAATAAGGAATAATTGTATTAACTATACATGTAAACAGAGTTTTATGGGCCCCCAGGAACTTGGGCCCCTAGGCAACTGCCTAGTATTGCCTGATGGTAATTCACTCCCTCTGTTAAAGCTGCAACACAGTCTGCTGAGTATCTTAGCATGACTTGTAGAAAATTGCCAAAATAGCATTAGGAATTAATGTGTGAAAATCATAACCCTAAAAGTAGACCTAAACCACATTTCATGTATGAATATTTGGGGTCTGTGGAAGCGTCTGGTGAAAACTCACACTTAGGCTCAAACCCAGGACCTTCTAGCTGTCAGGCAGCAGTGCAAAAACAGTGTATGTTAAACAAATCAACACTGTAACATCTACAACTGTGTACTAAATGAAAACTACTGGTTTAAAGGATTTTACAAGCATATTAAAGCACATAGATAATGAGAATTAATAACATTCTCAACAGTGCATGCTGTTTTTACAGAAGCAGATTAATAAAATGGTTGTTTTTTAATGTGCTAACACCTCCCACAGTGGAAATGGAAAATATAGAGTTTTATTATTATGACAAATGTCACACAGAGTTAGAGTATAAGGAAAGATAGTCAACATTCATGATGTGTAATTAATGACTGAACAACTTTCAAAGGTGATGACCTTTGAAAGTTAATCTTTTTCTTTTTTACTGCCTCCAGGAGTTAAAACTACAGAAACATTGCTTCCTGTGGTTATGTAAAGTAGATGTTTAGCTGTCTGCATAAAGGAGCAGGGATAATGCTGATTTTGTCAATAAAATGTTTAGAATCCTGGTACTAAAAATTAAAATTTAAAATCCGTAGTGTCCTCCAAGGTTATGTTTTTTTGCTGATCAAGCAGCGCGGTGCAGTCAGGGATGTAGTATGCCCTGCAATTAGTGCGCTGCTGGGAAACTTTTTTATGTAATCAGCTGTTTCACACAATGGGGGCAGCTTTACCAGATATTAAAAACTAACAAAAATCTGTGGATGACAGAAAGCAGAGTTAGCAATCCATCCATCCATCCATCCATCCATCCATCCA
>NW_015151441.1:198656-202078 GCF_000732505.1 Cyprinodon variegatus
ATCCATCCATCCATCCATCCATCCATCCATCCATCCATCCATCCATCCATCCATCCATCCATCCATCCATCCATCCATCCATCCATCCATCAGTCCGTCCGTAATTGTAATTGAAAATGTTCTAAAAAGCTCTTTTGAATAAAATGAATTAATATTATTATTTTTTATTAACTTCTACTATAGTTTTGTGCGAACAACACAGGTTCAAATCCCAGTTGCAGCAGGAAATGCATCTGGTGTGAAAATCGCAGAATGTAAACTGTCATCTAGACATCAAGAAAAACATAACTGAAACTGATCACCCTGGTCTGTGGCAGCAAAGTCGGTTTGTGTCCTTATAACACTGAGCTTTGTATTTTGCCTACCTCCTAATGTAGAGAGAAGATTAAAGCCTGAAATTGCAAAGCCTTAACATAAAGGTTGGAGCTGACTTCTCTGAGGCTGGTTGGTTGAATTAACTCAGCCATCAGGGAGCAGATATCAATCTTAAACTTGTGTTTCCTAACTTTGCTCCTCTAGGAATTCCTTTTTTACCCCTTTGTCTTCTAATTTGCTAATTTGCGCTGAAACTGTGCAGAAAGGATTTTTCATAAACACAAAAAATTACCTAGTTCTTAGAATTTTCTAATCATTGCCAACTGAAATAGGCCGCAACATTTCACAGAATCAGTCAACCTGAAGTTTGCTCAATAATTCCCGTGAAGCTTTGGTAGCATGTTGCCCCATCATCGCTGCTTCCTGGCTTGGAAGTTTCACCCCAGGAGCGTAATTACAGGAGATGTGTTCACATTGTTCAGCGATCTGTGAAATATCATTAAGACATAACTGTTCACTATTAAACCACAACCACCTGGAACTTTTTCCAATTTCTGGTCTTTGTTTATTTCTACCTGCGGTTTGCTAGTCAATCGCTGCAACAACACTGTTTTTAAAAGCAAATTGTGTCTCAGGTACTTTTTTCTAAATGCATGTAAATGTTTTCAGCCTTCAGTAAACATTTAATGTTTATGTTCATTCGGATGTGTTTAAATGGGCAGCAAGAGCACTGCTGCTCAAATATACCAAATTTAGCTTTGATATTTCATACCTTACAATTTATGATTATATTTCCATATTGTTAAGATTATTCAAAGTTTGTACCTTTAGATGGGTCAAAAAAAACTATTCACAGTGAATTTTACGTAACATGTCTTGTCTTATTGTTCAAAAGTATGGAGAAACACAAGTAAAACAATTATTGATGGGTTAGTTAAGATGCAAAAAAAAGCTATAAGGCTTATTATAAGGTGAGATACTGTGAACCAACGGATAAACGCTTCATTCAAAGTAACACATTAAAATTCAGAGATATTCTTTATATTAAAATACTGCAAATAATGTATAAAACAGTGAACAAAAGTCTTCCTTCTGGTATTCAAAAATAATTAAAGTTAAGAGAGAATAAATATAATTTGTGAGGTTTGTGTATATTTGAATGTGCAAAGAGGAAGAGCCAGTTGGTGTGAAACTGTGGAATGAATTGAATGCTGGTTTTAAGTTATGTCATTTCTTGGTGAATTTTAAAATGTAAAATTATAAAATCCTATGTTATTATGTAAATTTGAATATTGATATACGTATGTACTGTAAAGAACCTGGTAGGTTGTAAAGGTTGAAAGTATAAAACAGGGTATGCAAGAAAAAGCTTTGCCTATTCCTTTCTTTTTTTTGGTAAATTGTGGGTTTGTTTGTTTATTGTTTCTTTGACTGTTTTCTGTGCTTAATGTTTGATAATTTACCAAAAAACAAAGTGAAGTGAATTGGAATAACAATAGAATCTGATCGAATGCAGAATAGTCAAGTTTTACCAATCAAAATCAGAACCCTTTTGCTAACTTTGTGTGCATAAATAAGGCATATAACCTTGGTTTCCTTTGCTCAGTGGTAAATAAAAATAAATCCTAACAACAACCACAGTGTTCACCTTTATTTTTTTCCTGAAATACAATAAATTAGTTAATAGTAATGAATTCTGATCAAATCTACTGAGTCCAGGCAACTGAGAGCAGAAATGTTATTTAAATCTCCATACGTTTCTCATTCAAAGTAATCCCTGAAACTAGACAGTTTAAAACTCTTAAATATTCTTGTGTGAGTGAACCTTTGAACAGAGTATTTGTGTTACGTGTCCTCGCTTTAATCCCACTACCACAACACAGAAATACAACCCCGACACCATTTATTTCATGCTTTTGTTCCTGTAAGCAGCTAAGGAGCTAATAAATAACAGACTTAAAGGGAAAAAGGTGAAAAATAAGAGATTTTTTCTAAGTTCTAGTAGACAACCCCATTCTGAAACACTGCAGGGAGTACCATTACATAACCGTTTAATTAGGTCATGTAGAGGAAAACAACTTTTCTTAATTTTTAAGAAATCCTAACACCAAATTAATTTACTCAAAGATGTAAGAATGTTTATGTAACTTACCAGCAATCGGACTAAACGGTTTTTTTTCCGCTTTAAGCAATTTTTTGAAAATATATATATAATTTGTGGCCCTGATATCCTTTGCAGTATTAAACTAGTGTAATTAATAATAAACAAATTGTTCACTCAGATACACATGTGTAACTTTACCCATATTCGGATATCGTTGTGATATCCATTTATTCTAGTTACTGCAGTTTTTTAAATCCTGATGACTTTTCTAACCCTTTGACCAACTATAAACCTTATTTACACCATAATCTCTTACCTCCAACCACTAACCCTGAGTAAACAGGTTCCACTGCATTAAAAGCAAGGTTTTGTTATCATACGATCCAGAAGATGAAAGTACCACAATTAGTCCTCACTAGTGAACATAAGCAAATCCAAACACACCATAGTTACTAACATGAAACAAACACAGGTCTGACGGTCAATGATTTATTCGGTCCTGCCAGGAAGACAATTTGAAAATAATCAAAGCATTTTACAACAGTAGATTGATTCTGCTATTGACACATTCTGCTAATGCAGAGCATAGTGCTACTCTATACACCATAAAAAAAAACGGTCAGATAAGACTGCTCCTTTAAGGAAACTAAAGCAAAATTACAAAGCCATGCACCACTGGACTACGAGCTCAGTGCATAAAGAGAATGAATAAAATAAAAACATTAAGAGGATTCATTAGATGATGCTTTAACATTAAAAGCTTTATTCTAAAACATATGTTTGAGATACATCCTTGGACCATTATATGGTTTAGATTGTTAGGTTGAGACATTTAGTGAGTATGTTGTTTTAGACTGTTCAAATGTTAAACCAACAGCCTACCTTTCTCCTTCTGAATGCAGACAAAACAGAAGTTATAGTCTTTGGACCATAGTTTTTGAAAAAGAAGCTGATTAGTCAGTCACTTAATTTGGATGGGATTAAACTGATTTCAGATAATAAA
>NW_015151441.1:203128-211441 GCF_000732505.1 Cyprinodon variegatus
TTCTTCCTGTTAAAAGGGAGTTTTTCCTCTCCACTGTCGCTACAAGCATGCTTAGTGTGAGGGATTGCCTTCGAGTCAATGATGCAATCAACTGGTTTTCCTTAGATAGAAAACATTTAATCAATCTGCCTGGATGATCTGGTGAACTGTAAAATGCCTTGAGATGACTTGTGTTGTGAATTGACGCTATAGAAATAAACTGAATTGAATTGAAAATTAATATATTCAGAGAGATGATTCTCAGAGCAGGACCTGATACTATGAAGCAGGTTCAAAATATCTGGAATATTTTTCTTCCAGATCCAGCTGAGGTACCACTAGCATCATATATGTTTTATGCATTATTCTTGTAATAAACCTAAAGGCGCTGGTTGTATGGCAGCTCTACTTCTGTCAGTCTGCAGCTGTGGCTAAAGCCTCGCATACAGCTGAAGGATTTTTTGCCCTTTTGGAGACGATTTTCCAGTCGTGCGAGAATTTTTCAATCGGTGCGACTTTCAGCCTCATGGTGCATGATATAGTGTGCAGGGGGAATCAGGAATCGTAAGGTCAGGAGAAAATTTTTGCTTTTGCTTTTGCCAGATTTACCCTGTTTTGTAACCATAACAGTCAAGACTGCAGCTGCAACAGATCAATGCTATAACGATGCCCTTCATTATGGCCCAAATGAGCCAATATATCTTTCTTATCAACATTACAGCAACTGGCTGCAGTAAGAGATTTTTTATGGTTTTTCTTTTTATAGAAACTTACATCCAAAGTTTTGTGATTGAGCCAAGCCTGTTTTGGTAGAGTCTGATAATCTTGCACTGGCCCCGTCTACCAGCTTCTTTCTAGCTGTGTCGGTCAGACTAGCTGTGGCTAAAATGTAATCTTCACCATCAGTGTGTGGGTCTGTGTGTGAAAAGGTGAATGACTGATAGTAGTAAGAGGTGTTTTGGAGTCCTTGGACTTGATAAAATCTCTACACAACAACATGATATTTACCATATCACACTTTAAGCAAACTGCTCTTAGTAGATAATCCAGAGAAATGGATGTTGGCCTGGAAAAGGTTTATTACATTCCCATAACAGTTTTTACTGCTTTACAGGCTTAATGAGTTACCTGAATGCATCCTATGCTTATAGGGATACGGATGGATCTGACTGACAATAACACACTATTGCCCCTTTCACAAACCACTTTTACTAAGTCATTGTTTTTTTGTAATCTCCATGTGTATTGTTTCTGCAACGCCGCCTCTGGTAATTTGTGGTACATAAAGCTCTGTATCAGTTGACCTGCAGAAGAGCTGTCCAGCTTTGAAACTTAAGCTTAAGATTAATGCATGGTTTGTGCAACCAGCTAGTAGCAAAATTCAAAAAGCAGAAACCCTATAAAAAATTATTTACTACAAGCAGAGTAAATGGCAGATTATACTTCTGCAACCGCACACATTAAATGTCGCTTGGGTCTTGTCAGGAACCAGTTTTGCTGGTATGTTTCTGCACCATCAGTCTGGAATTTCTAGGGATGCACAGCGGATTCCCGCCAAAGCGCTAGGGGGAGCCTATTCGAGAACTCGTTAGAGCCAGCAGGAATGTTTAACTTCCAAAACAACAATGGCGCGTCTGCAAGATATCACAGTCACAGATGGATCTAGAGTTGCTAGACATTGAAGAGGTACAGGTTCTGTTAATGGAGTTGGCAAAAAGACCGATTAACCTTTTGTAGTTGTTGTCCATTGTAGTTGTACCTCGGTTTTTAAAAATAGCGCGCCCTGGCTTGAGGTCTGCGCGGGTTTGCGACCGTCCGACGCGTAGTCAGTATTTTTTTGAGGTACGCGACAACGGTTGCAGACCTCTGCGCAGGGGGCGGGGTCGCACACACAGACAGATTTGACAGTTACAGAGGCTATGCGTCAGAAGCATAAATTGGACTTAAGAGAATAAGATATGTTGCATTGTGTTGTAGGTTGCAGACGTATATGTGTCACTGAAACACACATGGCCCAAAACATCTTTTTTAATTTTAGCCTAAAAAGTTACTATTGGTAACTTTAGGAGTGTGTGTAATGTAAATGTAAATCAATGTTTCTTTAGGTCTAGGGTAATGGAGAGGTTAGTGCAAATTTATACCTTTGCAGTTAATAGAATTTTTTGTTTATTTCTATAGCGCCAATTTGCCACATGTCATCTCAAGGCACTTTACAGTTCAACCAGATCATACAGCCAGATTGATTCAAAGTTTTCTACCTAAGGAAAACCAAATGATTCCACCCACTCATTGACTCGAAAGCAATCCCTCACACTAAGCATGCTTGTAGCGACAGTGGAGAGGAAAAAACTCCCTTTTAACAGGAAGAAACCTCCAGGAGGACCAGGCTCAGGTTCTCCTGGAGGCTTGGTGATCTGCTGAGGCCGACTGGGGTTCAAGTACTCCCTGTCACAATCTGTTTATGCACCCTGTACATCACTAAAACCTCTTTCCCACTGAAATTAGCGGGTTAACCCACGTTTTTCAAACACTAGTCGAACAATCGGCATTGCGGTCCCTTCCCATTGGCAAAAAAAGCTGGGTCTGACCCCCTGCTGCAAGCTGTGTGGCCTCTGTTGATCCACCACTGCATGTCTAGTGACACCATGATGTTGGGTTGATGATGTCACCAATGTGACAGAAATCAGGAAAGTAAACAATGGAGAGCAACATGGAAGGAAGCCAGGGGGTAGTCATTGTTCTTTATTGTTTCAGTCTATTATCTGTCTGAATCTGTCTTACCAATGCTGCTCAATGTTTATCGATTATAAACAGAGTTGTTCCGGCTTGTTAGATCAGAAGCGACTGGCGTGGTGCGTTGACGTCCGTACGTGAAGCTCAATGGTATCACGGAAATTAGTGGGTCGCATTTGGTCTGGTGTTCCCACAGCATGCTGATCAGAGCTGAGGTGATTTTAACATGGGTCACTTGCCGAGTCGCTTGATCTGGGTAGACACACGCCAGTGAGCCGTTCTCAAAGGAATATGCTGGAGTTTGTTGGTGTCTACATAAGATGCAGTGTTTTAGCCAAGTCCAGTCTGGATATAAATTCAGATCTGCAGAAAGGCTATTCAAAACTTCCTAAAATCTTTAAACTTCACTGTAACAAGCTTTAAATTGAGAAGCCCCCTTCCTATGAAAGAAAAAAACATTTTAAACTTGAAAAACTTAAGTCCAGTTCTTTTTCCCTTTTTCAAAGCTTTTTAAGGCTGCCTGTTTGACTTTATTGTTATTTATTTATTCTCATATATAAAATACTTTTTCATAGTACATCTTAGGTATGTGACTGAATGTGTTGTTTTATATTGATGGGGGCTGCTTGAAAAATTGGGCATGAAACAGATCTAATTTGAAAGTTAAAGGACAAGTCTGGTCATATTCAGAATTCAAACTTCTGAAACATAATGTTTAATAAATGATTAGTGTTTTTAATTCAGAGTAATTCTCATCTGAATGTGCTTAAAATAGGTTTAGCGCCGCCACAGCATGGGAGGCAGAATTACGCCCAGCAGCAAATGGATAAAAATAGACCGCAGGAAAAAAAAAAAACATGAATCAATAGTCTTGCGGACGTATCGATGCATCGACTCATCGGCTGTTGGATCGATGCATCGATACAAATGATTATTATTTACACCACCCTATTCCATACTGTTCAATAAATTATCAGTGTTTTTAATTCAGAGTAATTTTCATGTGAATGTGCTTTACTGGAGGCATCCATGTTTGTCAAAGAACACTACTGCCACCTACTGGTTAGTGACGTCACGGTGCGGTATCGGCTGTTGATCAAGTCCCAGTGCTGTATCTGGTGTTTGTTACAACGCGCTATTATCCAAGTCATCTTGAAAACATTCTTCTTCCAAATGTTGGCAACATATTACAGGTTTTTTCTCTGGCCAGAAGTTCGATGGCAAATCCTCCCTCTTCAAGTTGGCGATCCAACGACCAACCCGTCCGTGGAGGATCAGGAATCAGAAAGGTGGAATAACTCTTTTCTTTTTGCCCTTTTACCCGATGTATTCCACCATCCAGCTGCCATGCACGTGGGCATTGTCAGTTTCACTATAGCTCTGGTGAATTTCAATGGTGAAGTCCTCTGGAAATCTTCAATAATTGTTGTTGATTGCAGATGTGTCTAGTAGTTCCCATTGATTTTGCTTGTAAAGCGGGGAGAATGGCGCTAGGCTTACCGCACCGTGACGTCACTGCTGGAAGATGCCAGGAGGGAGGGGTTACTATATTTGGGCAAAAATGGCCGCTCCCAGACTCAGCGATCATGACAAAAAATATTATTATTATTTTCTTACTGATTAATTCAATAAATCAACGCAAACGTATAAGTTTTAGCATAAATAAAGATCCATTGATTATTCTTTGTTGAGTGGAGTTTCCCTTTAAATTAGCACTTCTTAACTATGTTAACATGTTCTTGCTACACTGAATTTAGTTTCTTTAATACTCATTTTAATACAACTACATATCTTTCTGCCTGTTTATCGTCTAAAAATAAGCATCAGAAACATCTAGCTAATAAAATTCAGACAAATAAAAAGACTAAAATGTACACACCTGTCACAAAAAGAATAAGTGAGAATGGACAGAATGAGCTGTATAGACAAAGCCACAACGATCTAGTAATAAATAAAAATTCTTTAAATTAGGAGTATTTACTTTACCAATGGAATCAGTATTTTTCCTCTTAAAATAAGATAATGAGATACTATGCACTTGAAATGAAAGACTGCAGCTGTTTTTTTCTTACTTTAAATATAAATTGTCTTGTTCCATTGGTAAACTGTCTCACTTACCTCCTCAACTCAAGAAGAAATGCACTTATTTTAAGAAAAAAAAATTAACTTATTGAGAATAAATTTTTTACAATTTAGTACAATTGATCTAAATCCTAATTTCTAGGTTTTGTTTTTTATTCCATATGTTCAAAAGAGGCTGAACAAATGTTTGATTCACATTTAATGAAACATTCCTTTTATATTTTCCGAAATAACATTGCTTTAGAGCGACCCTAAAGAAGATGTTCAACTCTAAAAATAATTGAGTGACAATGCAGATTTAGTATAATGTTTTTATTGTGGGTTTTTAAATTACCAAAAGTTGTTAATAAATTGATATTTTTTCTGTCCAATTAGATAAGTTTAAAATACTAAATCAGTTGTAACCATTTGGAACTTAGTAGCCTTCTTATCAACAGATGTGTTTAAGTAACTGAGTAACAGCCTGGTTCTGCTGGAGGTTTCTTCCTGTTCAAAGGGAGTTTTTCCTCTCCACTGTCCCTACAAACATGCTTAGTGTGAGGGATTGCTGATGGGTCAATGAGTCGATGCAATCTACTGGTTTTCTTTAAATAGAAAACTTTTAATCAATTTCACTGGATGATCTGGTGAACTGTAAAGTGCCTTGAGATGACGTGTGTAGTGAATTGGTGCAATAGAAATAAACTGAATTTAATTGTAACAAAGTAAAAATACTTTGTTACCTTACTTAAGTAGAAATTTCTAATTTACTGGAGTAATTATTTTTTAGAACGATTTACTTCTTCGCCTTACAACTAAAAAATAGACTCCTTCATTTAAGCTCATTTTCATTAAAACCTGTTGGTATTCAAAAAAAAAAAATAAATAAATAAACATCAAAATAAATTGTTTTATCCAGACAATTAATTTCTTTGTGGTTGGACTCGCTGCTGCCCCAACTTGTTGTTCAGCACATACCAAAATAAATAGTTTTTCAAGATGATGCAAAGTTAAATTTGACACTGTTACCATTAGTTATAAAACTAAGAAAATTAAGTCTAAGGATGTTATCATCCAGATTTGAAAAACATTTTTCCTTTAATAGGTCAGTGCAGTAAAGCGTCTGTCCTTAACAATATCCTGCATTACTTTTACACTTTAAGTAAAAAGCTTGAATTGAAACTCTAACTTCTGCAATAGGGTTTTTAAACAGCAGGATTTTAAATTCTGCTTGAGTAATACATATTCAGCCTTTTGACACCTCTGCTTATCAAATAGTTTTTTTTGAAATCTTTTTAGTGTTATTTCTCAGTTGGCAACTTTTTACTTAAACTTGAGCATAAATAAAATGAAGTATTGCTATTTCTTGTGGAGAGGCTATAGAACAAGAATGATGGACAGAATCTGTCCATCACACAGCATCCTGATGCTCCTTCAGCAGGTGATCAATGGGGTCTAATACCTTCTATATAATACCTTCTAATAGGAGCTCTGTGGTGTATAGCGCCCCCTGAATTCACATAATAACACTGACATATTTTAAATATTTAAGATCAATAATGTAATGGTGTACATAATTAGTCTGAAACATTCAGTTCATAATCCCAGTTCTGAAGTCTGCTACTATCTACTCAGTGGTCCCTCCGGATATGTTACATAGGGGGGGGGGGCAGATGGGGCACACTGAAACTAAAAGCCATCATTTCAGGGTTTGAATCAACTATTGTGGTAAACCTGCCTGTAGAAATCATAAAGACTTAAGTAAAAATCTACTGACATCTTGGTTTATTCTGTGATTTTTAATGTTACGTCGCTGGCTGTGCTTTATGGGCTGAAATGCTAAACTGATGCTACTACAATTTATACTGGCCGTTTGGTGGCCATTGGAGCCAGTGGGGTGGCCAGGGCATTACACACGGTGGCCGTGGCCACCCTCTGGTGGCGCCACTGTAATCTACTGATTTTTGATTTTCCCCCCAAAGTGAATAAGTGTTACAGAGATTCAATAAATCTTGAGTTTTGTTTTTACTTTGCAAAGGAGCAGACCACAACGCGCTGCGTTACAACCGGGACATGTTCAGATGAGGCGGTTATTACGCAGGAAGAGTCTGCGCCGCACCGCGCGCCGCACCGCACCGCACCGCACCGCCCGGTGCGCAGCAGGAAGGTGAGAAAACTGAAATTACTGCCGGACACAGTGACAACATTCTGCCAGAACGGCTTCAAAATCAAATAATAAACGCTTCCTCCGACTTTACAGGATCACTTAAAGGAAGAACTAAAAAAAGAAACATAAAGACGGTGATTCCGCCTTCATTCGTCCATCATAATTAACCTTCTGTAAAGTATAATATTTCATGGAAATCTCCTAAAATCCTCCATCTGATCATTTGATAGGAGTGATTTTGGTCGTAATCAGCCTTACGGTGATGCGCTCCGTGGTTATTCTCAGCTGGCTGTTAACAATAGCGGCTCTGGGTTCCTGGTGGAAATTTACCACCAAACAGACGTCCTACATGAGTCCTTTAATCAGCGGCGGTTGCCTCTGCTCACTGTAAGACTTATTCACTCTAAACATTCTGCACAGCCAACCTTTCTCAACACTTTTAAAACATGACTGATGTATTTATTTTTTAACATCTCACCTGACTACATTTAAACGGTGATTATTACGCAACACCTTTGCTTCGGTGCGACCCTTTAGGTGCGCTCAAATGATGCAGGTTCCACCAAACTAGTGAAAGTCAATCAGCAATCAGTCACAGTAAATAAATCAAACAGATCATCCCGCTGACAGCCGCAGCATATATGGGCATAAGAATATGGAAAGTAGCGGAGCTTCCTCTGTGGGAACCAGTAACTCACCTCCACCGTGCATTTGACAGAGGTAAGGAAACCTCCACACGTTTCCCAGTCCGACGGCATAGGAAACACAGGCCAGAACAAACTCCATGGGGCTCCCCCAGCTGTCCCGAGCATCTTTCGCCATGTCTGCGATCTGAGAGAAGAAGGAGACGGAGAGGTTCACGCGCAGCCAAACTCCAGCAGCGCCGGTCTGACGCGGCAGCGGCTTTATAAACTGGGATTGAATAGCGGTCCAGGGAGGAGGGTCCTCCACCGGGGGGGGGGCGGAACAAATGACTACAATACCCATGAACCGTTAGCTGGAAGCCTGGCCTAGAGCTTCCGGGAAGATGTAGTTTTCCAAATATGGATGTTTCCGATCGATCTAACTGGGATTTAAAGTCACGAACATTGATTAAGAGAAGCCCTCCACTGGTTTCATATCTGTTACATTTGTTTTAAATCACGATCTAAAAAGCGACATTTAGACAAAATGTGAAAGTGGGCGGGGCTGCGTGTAATCACAGTGAATATTTAAATAAACACGTGCGCGCTCATTCATCAGTGGAAAATAACCAACCTTGTAACGAAGATTACTCCAGCCTGCAGTCTATCTATCTATCTATCTATCTATCTATCTATCTATCTATCTATCTATCTATCTATCTATCTATCTATCTATCTATCTATCTATCT
>NW_015151441.1:214123-219492 GCF_000732505.1 Cyprinodon variegatus
CTCTCGACTGTCGCTACAAGCATGCTTAGTGTGAGGGATTGTATTTGAGTCAATGAGTCGATGCAATCAACCAGTTTTCCCTAGATAGAAAACTTTGTATCAATTTGACTGTATGATCTGGTTTAACTGTAAAGTGCCTTGAGATGACATGTGTTGTGAATTTGGCACTATATAAATAAACTGAATTGAAAATTGAATTGAATTGCTTCTATATTCAGACACAACAACCTTGCTACGTTTAGACAGGAGACGGCCATTGGTGATGGTCTGTAAGACATCTTTCTTTCACCCCTACAACATTGCCAAACTGGAAAGATCCTGTCGAATATACACTACCGTTTTACAATTTTGTGTTTTCCTTTAAAGTGACACTTATTCACCATCATATGTTGTAAAATGAATAGAAAATAGAGTGAAGACAGTGACAAGGTTAGAAATAATGATTTGTATTTGAAATAAGATTTTTTTTACATCAAACTTTGTTTTCGTCAAAGAATCCTCCATTTGCATCAATTCCAGCATTGCAGACCTTTGGCATTCTAGCTGTGAATTTGTTGAGGTAATCTGGAGAAATTTCACCCCACGCTTCCAGAAGCAGCTCCCACAAGTTGGATTGGTTGGATGGGTGCTTCTTGCGTACCATACGGCCACGCTGGTCCCACAACAGCTCAATGGGGTTCAGATCTGGTGACTGCGCTGGCCACTCCATTACTGATAGAATACCAGCTGCCTGCTCCTGCTCTAAAGAGTTCTTGCTCAATTTGGAGGTGTGTTTAGGATCATTGTCCTGATGTAGGATTAAATTGGCTCCAATCAAGCGCTGTCCACTGGGTATGGCATGGCGTTGCAAAATGGAGTGATAGCCTTCCTTGTTCAGAATCCCTTTTACCCTGTACAAATATCCCACCTTATCAGCACCAAAGCAACCCCAGACCATTACATTACCTCCACCATGCCTAACAGATGGCGTCAGGCATTCTTCCAGCAACTTTTCATTTATTCTGTGTCTCACAAAAACGTTCTTCTTTGTGATCCAAACACCTCAAACTTAGATTAATCTGTCCACAACACTTTTTTCCAGTCTTCCTCTGTCCAATGTCTGTGTTCTTTTGCCAATCATAATATTTTTCTTTTATTGGCCAGTCTCAGATATGGCTTTTTCTTTGCCACTCTGCCCTGAAGCCCAGAATCCCACAGCCGCCTCTTCGCTGTAGATGTTGACACTGGTGTTTTGCGGGTACTATTTAATGAAGATGCCAGTTGGGGATCTGTGAGGTGTCTGTTTCTGAAACTACAGACTCTAATAGACTTATCTTCTTGCTCAGTTGTGCAACGCGGCCTCCCACTTGTTTTTCTACTGTGGTTAGAGCCTGTTTGTGCTGTCCTCTGAAGGGAGTAGTACACACCGTTGTAGGGATTCTTCAACTTCTTAACAATTTCTCGCATCTTGTTCATTTCTAAGGACAAGAATAGACTGTCAAGTTTCAGATGAAAGTTCTCTTTTTCTGGCCATTTTGAGTGTTTAATTGACCTCACAAATGTGATGCTCCAGAAACTCAATCTGCTCAAAGGAAGGTCAGTTTTATAGCTTCTGTAACGAGCTAAACTGTTTTCAGATATGGTCCAAATAAACTGTACAAAGACCACAAATTGCTAAAAGGGCTGTTTCATTGTCTGAGGTAGGTTCACACAATGTTAAAATGGGACCCTGGCTTGGTGAAAGAGCACTATGCTTGCAGTTAGGATGCTGGTTCCCTCCCAGTGTAAAAAGCAAAAGCATAAAGAGATTATGTATATTCAAAGAGGAAGAGGAAAAGCAATAAAAGAGCATGAATCTGAAGGCGGTAGGGTCTCAAAATGACTCAACTTGCTACCAGGAGTAGTCATGAGGCACACACAACATTCAAGCAATAAAGTAGCAGCAGAAACCACATGAGATGCACTTTCTTCTCTGTAGATTTTTCGCTTTTTGATATATCACTAACAGCTTCCAGAGGTCACAATAGGTCTTTCACCCCCCTTTAACAAAAGTTTAAAAGGTCAAAAGGCCATCCAGCCACTTTACATTAACCAATCAAACAAAATTGGTGTCAAGCATGGTGCCTATTTGTGCAGCACCTATTTTGTTTTGTGCCATGTCTTTTTATAGGTATTGATAAAAGTTCAAAGGCCCTCACACCCCCCACAAACATAGACCAAATCAAGCCACACTACCTAAAAGCAATTTTGGAGTGAAGTAATTTGATGCTATCTTTTTCTGACAAACAGAGCGCACCCCTACCATCATCTAAAGGTGCTCTATTTAGGGGTTAACAGATGCAATCGTTGGGACATCGGAGCATAAAGAGTCACAGCTTTTTGCTTTAAGGTGGGTGCTGAGTGACTGTTGAGTCTATGTGTGCACAAAGGCAGCAGAGGTACAGTTCAGCTGTTTGCACAGATAAGGGTTGTTTTTCTCTACCTTATGGGGATGCATGTTAGTAATTCAGGTCAATACTTTTTCCATCACTTTGAATTTTACCCCATTTAACTGGTGGGGCCCCCCTCTCCGGTGGGGCTCTCGGGGAACGGGGGTGCCTATTGGAGCCAACGGGGAAGCTGGCTCCCTGGAAGTGCAATAAGCACTCCAATCCTTTGCTCCCCATCCCCGAATCCTCCCTCTGCCTGTTCCATCACACTGCTATATTGATGGTTCTGGGTGTCTGTCTACTGGAGGGGGGGTGGACTGTGCTGGACACCCACTTTTGGTACTCCCAGTTTTAATTACACCTGAGAGCAACACGCAACAACACCACATTGGAGCAGGCGCAGGAAGGGTTGGGGGTCTTCTCACACCCCTGTTCCCCGCCTGCCACCCGGAGTCTGGGGCCTGGAGGAAGAGCGACCCGCCTGGTTCGTGGTCTTGGCCGGGGGCTGCTGCGGGGCCTGGGTGGCCTGCCGGTGGCGGGGCTGTCACTTCTGCTCTCCTCCTAGTGCCCCCACTCAGGGTGTGAGTGGGGGAACTAGGGTTGGAAGGCATGATTGAGACTGTGAGTTGTTTTTTTTCTTCTCTCTCTCCCACGCTGGGCTCTGAACTACTCCCTCTCACAAGCACATCTCAAGTCTCCGCCAAGTGTGGAGCCCATTCCCCCCGTCCTGGTCTCCCTCACTGGCTGGCGCCCGGGCTTTGAGGGTGGATGCCCGGGTGGCTACTGGCTCATTCCTGGCAGCTTCTCCGTGGGGCCTAACCAGCTGGGGCCCGGCTGGGGCTCCCGCCGGGGGCTAGGGCGCCCCTGGGGCCTCGGCTCCCTGCAGCTCAGGGCCAGATTCACTTCAGAGTGACTGGCCCTGAGCCCGCGCACTCATCCCCACGTCTTCCAGGGACTCTGGCATTGCGGTGGCTGGAGGACTTCCTCAGGGCTGTCTCTCCTCCTCCCTTTGTGGGGGTCAAATTTTCTGGGTTGGCCCCTGCTTGGTGCCTTCGCTCCAGGGGGTCCCTTTGGGCGTCTGGGGCTTTGGGTCTCCCGGCGCTGGACTCAGTGCTCTGGGGGGGTGCCTCTTTGGCTCTTCACAACCACCATTGAGCATTTTTTCTTTGGATAAACTTTACATGCACAAGTGCACTCTCACAAACAACTACTCAAAGATTCACTTCCATACAGAAAGCCCATATTCTGATCTTCAGGTAACATAGAGTACATGTCAGATTAAATAATACTACTTCAGCGATAGTATCTAGGTGTTACTTTATTGTATGTTTCGTACCATGTCCGTTGGTTGTGCTGTTCTTTTTGCAGCTGATGAAGCAGACTAAAAATGTTTTATCATTATCTCCCTTTCATCTCCTCTTTCTTTCATCTTTTCTCCTTTTTTTCCTGCTTTTCCTCTTCTGTTCTACTTACATTGCAGTGTCTATATAATCTGTAAAACTCCCTGCATAATTATAATAAAGCAATTTATATGCATGAAACAAGCGGAACACTATGGCAATAGCAGTACTGCTCCCTTTGTGAAAGTATAATCTGTTGGGCTCTTTTTGGCATCAAGACAATTATTTTATTGCCACATTGCCAGACAGGACACTTAAAAAAAAAAGAAAAGAATTTTACCCGTTTATAAACATGAAAAAAACCATGACTGCCATGACTCTTTAATATGACTGGTTGGCCTAATGTGGGCTATGTACCGGTACATCCATTCAAGGAGGAAAGAATAGCAAAGAAAAGCAGAGAAGCAGCAGCTTCTAACTCTTGTAATATCCCACAAATGAGCGTTAAAAGAAAAGCAGAGAAATGTTGTGAGATTTTCTCAAACAGCATCGAGATGTTGTTCTACAAATAAAGAATGCCTGAAAAGTCACTGTTATTGTCCACTGTCGCCACATACTTGTCCAGACCGTGAGTTCTTAATGACTGGATTTATTGTGGTGTGTTGCCTTAGACAGGAAACATTTGAAGCATTTTGAAAAGTAAGCAGAATTTCAGTGCATTGTTTGATATAAGCACAAAATTAAATGTATTTTTAACATGAAATCTATGCTTTTTTCTGTACGCTTGAATAGAATTTTTGTTTGTGTAAAAGTGCCTTGGGACAACAAGTTATGAATGGCACTGCAAGTGCACTAAATGAGCTTATTCAGTTAAAAGTATTTTTATTTTAGAGAAACATCTTGGTGCTTAGGCTCCCTCTGACCACAGTTAGAGGGAGCTTAGGTGTATATTCAGTCTAGAAGACTCTCAGGCCTTTCCTGTATCTCTCAACCTCCGCCTCATCTGGATCTACCTCTGCCAATCTTCGCAGCTCTCTCAGTTTCACAGCAATGAGAGTCCAAGACCCTTCTCTTCAAGCCACCTGATCTAGTTTCATTTTCCATTACAAAATGGGTATATTATGGTCTTGTTTCTACAATGAATGCAGAAATTTTAAAATTAAATATTCAGGAATTAAAGCACTTTATTGACCAGTTAGCTGAAAGCCACAGTGTGTGATTTTGAGTGACATCTTATGGTCAGACTGCAGTATCATGGCTCACCACCGCTTCTCCCCTTCCAACAATCTGGAGGCCGTCATGCTATAAAACAGCTTCGGCAAGGCCTATCTTGTCAAGTGAAGAGGGCTTTGTTTCCATAGATATTTTTATGAATAGTATTTTAGGCCCCGTCCACACGAAGTCAAAACGAACACGAAACGCTGATATTTTCCAAAACGTTTGCCGTAAAGACGGAGACGTAAAATAAATGTGAGCGTCCACACGAATGCATGAAAACGCTGCAAAATGTATGCCAGGCCTGTAAGTGGCGCTGTGGTGCCAAAGCAAAAATAAGCGACGAAATGTGTTGTGTGATTCAAAGTAAACGTTGAAAGAAAACACGGGACAACCAGCGTACGTT